>NW_024474555.1:0-14826 GCF_017654505.1 Polyodon spathula
TCACACTGCTGCTAAGGGCTTGGACTTTTGACGATCGCAGCTGCATGTAAATTATCGCTGTGCATTGTAATTATTGGGGTTATAGCGAAACCATTTTCGTTATATCGGCACCATTGCTGCTACAAAGAAATAATATCTAAATTATTGATGCCATCTCTGAATTGTTAATTGGAAACGATCACTGGTATATTGAATTGCCTTTTGTATTAATAAACTTTGTAAACTTAATTGTTTTCTGGTCATGTGTTTGGGAGTAATGCTAGTATCGGTATAAGTCCTTGCTCAATTAATCCTTAATCAGGATTTTCTTTTTCTCCCTGTTATAATTGGGAGTGGTGTAGTGGCTACATTTCAATGTATTTTTAATCAAGCGATAGGTGTTAAAACCTGTTACACTAGTATTCATGAATGTAGTGAAAATAATACAATTGCTTACCTTTTAATTAATATTTTAGAAGAAACAAATTGGCCAACGACCTTCAAAATTCCAGAAGAGGATGGTTTTGATCCATCAACCTCTGCATTATGGGCTCAGCACGCTTCCGCTGCGCCACTCTGCTCCAGCGAGCATTCTCTTGGGTGCAATTTTCAAAGTCGTCGTTTTGACCGGCCGAGCATAAACGAGACCGAACCTGGGAAACTGCAAGATGGTCCATTTTCATTTGCCCAAATACATATGCAAATTATGCAATTATTCTGCCCAGTTTGAGAACAGGTAGTTTTCTGTCAGCTTCGAATGACAATTATGATACTCTGACTCTAATTAAATGCATGTTAACTTGGGGAATGCAATATACAATTTTTTGATGCAGTCTCCTGCTTAACTTCCAGACAGAGGAGTCCGCAACAACAGCAACAAAAAAACGTGATTACATAAGAAAGTTTACAAACGAGAGGAGGCCATTCGGCCCATCTTGCTCGTTTGGTTGTTAGTAGCTTATTGATCCCAAAATCTCATCAAGCAGCTTCTTGAAGGATCCCAGGGTGTCAGCTTCAACAACATTACTGGGGAGTTGATTCCAGACCCTCACAATTCTCTGTGTAAAAAAGTGTCTCCTATTTTCTGTTCTGAATGCCCCTTTTTCTAAACTCCATTTGTGACCCCTGGTCCTTGTTTCTTTTTTCAGGCTGAAAAAGTCCCTTGGGTCGACACTGTCAATACCTTTTAGAATTTTGAATGCTTGAATTAGGTCGCCACGTAGTCTTCTTTGTTCAAGACTGAACAGATTCAATTCTTTTAGCCTGTCTGCATATGACATGCCTTTTAAGCCCGGAATAATTCTGGTCGCTCTTCTTTGCACTCTTTCTAGAGCAGCAATATCTTTTTTATAGCGAGGTGACCAGAACTGCACACAATATTCAAGATGAGGTCTTACTAGTGCATTGTACAGTTTTAACATTACTTCCCTTGATTTAAATTCAACACTTTTCACAATGTATCCGAGCATCTTGTTAGCCTTTTTTATAGCTTCCCCACATTGCCTAGATGAAGACATTTCTGAGTCAACAAAAACTCCTAGGTCTTTTTCATAGATTCCTTCTCCAATTTCAATATCTCCCATATGATATTTATAATGTACATTTTTATTTCCTGCGTGCAGTACCTTACACTTTTCTCTATTAAATGTCATTTGCCATGTGTCTGCCCAGTTCTGAATCTTGTCTAGATCATTTTGAATGACCTTTGCTGCTGCAACAGTGTTTGCCACTCCTCCTACTTTTGTGTCGTCTGCAAATTTAACAAGTTTGCTTACTATACCAGAATCTAAATCATTAATGTAGATTAGGAATAGCAGAGGACCTAATACTGATCCCTGTGGTACACCGCTGGTTACCACACTCCATTCTGAGGTTTTTCCTCTAATCAGTACTTTCTGTTTTCTACATGTTAACCACTCCCTAATCCATGTACATGTGTTTCCTTGAATCCCAACTGCGTTCAGTTTGAGAATTAATCTTTTGTGCGGGACTTTGTCAAAAGCTTTCTGGAAATCTAAATAAACCATGTCATATGCTTTGCAATTATCCATTATCGATGTTGCATCCTCAAAAAAATCAAGCAAGTTAGTTAGGCACGATCTCCCTTTCCTAAAACCATGTTGACTGTCTCCCAGTACCCTGTTACCATATAGGTAATTTTCCATTTTGGATCTTATTATAGTTTCCATAAGTTTGCATATAATAGAAGTCAGGCTTACTGGTCTGTAGTTACCTGGTTCAGTTTTGTTTCCCTTTTTGTGGATCGGTATTACGTTTGCAATTTTCCAGTCTGTCGGTACCACCCCTGTGTCAAGAGACTGCTGCATGATCTTGGTTAGCGGTTTGTAAATTACTTCTTTCATTTCTTTGAGTACTACTGGGAGGATCTCATCCGGCCCAGGGGATTTGTTTATTTTAAGAGCTCCTAGTCCCTTTAACACTTCTGCCTCAGTTATGCTAAAGTTATTTAAAACTGGATAGGAACTGGATGACATGTGGGGCATGTTGTCAGTATCTTCCTTTGTAAAAACTTGTGAAAAGTAATCATTTAACATATTTGCTATTTTTTTTTCTTCATCTACGATTTTGCCATTTGTATCTCTTAAACATTTAATCTCCTCTTTGAATGTTCTCTTGCTGTTGTAATATTGGAAAAACATTTTGGAATTGGTTTTAGCTCCCTTAGCAATGTTCATTTCTATTTCTCTCTTGGCCTTTCTAACTTCCTTTTTGACTTGCGTTTGCAGTTCTGTGTACTCTTTCTGCGTACTTTCTTTTTGGTCCTTTTTTAATGCTCTGTAAAGTGTCTTTTTTCGCTGAATATTTTTTTTAATTGATCTATTAAACCATTTTGGCAATTTAGTTTTACATTTAGATTTGTCTACTTTAGGGATATAATTGTTTTGCGCCTCTAGTACTACATTTTTGAAGAACAACCATCCTTCTTCTGTGGGTGTTTTCTCTATTTTACTCCAATCTACTTCTGTTAGTCTCTGTTTCATACCTTCATAGTTTGCTTTTCTAAAATTGTAAACCTTAGCTTTAGTCATTACTTTTGGGGATTTAAAAAACACTTCAAATGAGACCATGTTGTGGTCTGAGTTTGCCAGTGGTTCTCTGACCTCTGTTTTAGTTATTCTATCTTCGTTATTTGAAAAGACTAAATCAAGGCATGCCTCCCCTCTAGTGGGTGCCTTCACAAATTGTGTTAGGAAGCAGTCATTTGTCATTTCCACCATTTCTATTTCATCCTTCGCGCTACCCACCGGGTTTTCCCATTTTATTTGGGGGAAGTTGAAATCCCCCATTAGTATGGCTTCTCCTTTGCTACACACATTTCTAATGTCATTGTATAACAGATTATTTTGCTCACCGTCTGAATCTGGCAGTCTATAGCATGCTCCTATTATTATGCCTTTTGAATTTTTGTCCGTTATTCTGACCCATATTGATTCGGTTTTATTTTCTTTGTCCAGGTTTAACACCTGGGCTTCAAGACTGTTTCTTATGTATAGCGCTACCCCTCCTCCTCTTCTGTCCTGCCTGTCTTTCCTATACAGTGTATACCCACAAATATTATATTCGTCCCCATCACTCTCAGACAACCACGTTTCTGTAACACCTATCACATCATAGTTACCTGTTAGTGCAGTAGCTTCAAGTTCTAGAATTTTGTTTCTGATACTTCTAGCATTTAGATAAATACATTTAATGGTTGTCTTACCTGAGTTGTTGTTCTTGTTTTGATGCGGTCTCCCTTCTGTTTTTTTGTTGATTTCTCCCCCCTTCCTTTCTAGTTTAAATGCTTCCGAACCTGCTCGAGGATCTTTTCTCCGAGTAGACTGGTTCCCTTGTTATTTAAATGCAGTCCATCCCATCTATACAGATAGTCCTCGTTGTAGAATGTGGTCCAATGATCAAGATAGGTGAAGCCTTCCCGTGTGCACCACGTCTTCAGCCATGCGTTTTGATTAATTATTTCCAGCTGTCCATATGGTCCTTTGCAAGGTGCCGGTAGTATACCAGAAAATACCACAGTTTTGGTTTTCTCTTTTAATTTCCTTCCTAGCTCTCTGAATTTGTTTTGCAGGGATTTTGGTCTGTCTCTTCCAATGTTGTTTGTACCGATGTGGACGACTACTACCGGGTCGTCTCCTGTTCGTTCTAGGAGCCTGTCCACGTTCTCAGTGATGTGCTTGACCGAGGCTCCCGGAAGGCAGCACACTGTTGTAGTAAGGGGGTCCAAACTGCGAATTGAACTTGCTGTGTTTCTCAATATGGAGTCCCCAACAATCATGACCTGGTTTAGAACCAGGGACATTTCGCGTGTTAGGCAAACGTGATAACCACTACGTTATGGAAACTTCCATGCATGGATTGTTACATTCATGCTGGGCTGTAACTGGACTGCCTTGTACTGCAGGCTCCAAAATGGGATCTCAGCACTATGCTTAGAGGTCAACACAAGAAACTGTCACCAGACAAAGTGTTTCCATAGTGTAGTGGTTATCACATTTGCTATACATGCGAAAGGTCCCCAGTTTGAAACCGGTGGAAACACAGCAGCGCATATTTTTTTTCAGTATATATATTTCATGTCCCCAGGTAAAGAGCCACCCAGCCCAGAACAATGCATATGGTGTGCATAGTCCATTGTCAATGCAAGTCTGACTGTATATTAAATGGAGTGAGATTGCACTCTGCAACTTCTTGGCTTCGACTGCTGCTTGACACACACAGAACGACAATTTTGATACTCGGACGCTTCTTAAAATGCATGTTAAAATGTGGAATGTTTTCAAATTCCATGGATTTGCAGATCTGTGCAGAACAAAACGACTATCTGGCCTCACAAAATCTTTATTAAATACTCTTAGGGAGTATGTGCTGTGTAGATCGAAGAGTAAAAATGGAGTGCCCCTCTACCATACCAGACATTTCATCTTCTGTTATTGTATTGTTGGTTCTCATAAAAGAAAGAAGAGTTTGATCAAAGATGTCCTTCCTGCCGAAATAGCTCAGTTGGGTTAAAGTTTATGCTTTTCAAACCAGTGCAGAAAGAGAGTGTCAAAATCAAAATGAAACTCACGGGTAGTAATCAACATATCGCAAAATAAAGACACACTCCATTAAACAAATAATTGTGCTGTTTGAAATGAACAATCCAGGTTCAATTAATTGTATTGCCCATTTGATGAAAGCAGTGTAAAAAAAAAATACCTGCACATTTCTCCCCTGGCTTCAGGAAGCAAACAAAAAGCAGTGATTTTTCCATATAGTCTAGTGGTTAGGATTTCTGGTTTTTCACCCAGGTGACCTGGGTTCAAGTCCTGGTATGAGAATTAGTTTATTTACTGGTGGAGGTATTTGTCAAATCAAAGAATAAAAAAATAAAATCACACATTGAAGGATGGAGAAACTTATAACCAGTGACCATTATGAAAACAAAAAAACACTCAACTTTGCTTATGTTAGCTGCAAGACAGAGAAATTTGCATCTTGCTATCCCATCACTCCTATGTGCACCAAATCAATGACGTCTATACTTCAGTTCATATATTATCGGAATCAAAAACGTGGTCTCTGTTGCATTGTGCAGCTGCAGTGTTGATAATAAAAACCTCTACATTCAAGGCTTCATTTAACTTTACTGTATTATTTAGAAGAAACTTGCCCACTGGCAATTCAAATCTATTTGCTGTAGCGGGTAGCATTTAGTTATTGCTTGTTCAGTAGCTTTGCGCGGTGGCAGTATTATATCCCATGAGGTTTGTCCGAGGCGTGATTATTACTAGTTGAAAACTTTAAAAAATACCCCGCTGTGGTGACTTGAAATATAGTCATTGCTGACAATTTTTGACAGTCTCACAGAGTCTGCTATCATCTAGTTGAAATAAGAGAACAAATGTCAACGCTATGACTTAGTGGCAAAACTAAAACACAGCTACGGCGTCAAACAATAAATAATAAACAAACAAAACACACGGCGGTTCGCCGTCATCTATAAACAAAATAAAAAACAACACAACAAACAAATACAAAATAACACATGTGCAGAGGGGGTGACACCTTTCTAAAAATAAGCAAACAATACGATTAAGCAGCTTCCTCCCGCCCTGCTGCACATTATTAGTTTACTTCTGCTTCCACCATCGAAGTGTTTTTTTCAGGAAAGGAGGTTTTACAACTCAGTTGAGCATAGCTTCGTTTGACAGATTTACCCATTTTCTAATAAATAAAAAACAGTACGGTAAATTATCTGGAAGCAAATTCAACAAAATGTAAATGTAGAAAAATAAAGTTTCTAGTACAGTATCTAGCAATTACAGAACTCACAATATTAAAATATAACATGGCTTTATGCCAGGGCTCTCAATCTCCCGGCCCGCGGGCCACAGGTAAAGTAATGTTTTACACAATATGCATTTGTCACACAAGTTGATTCCATCACTACATTTCACCACCACCATATTATCATAGTTTAATTGTAGCTTAGATTTAGGGTTTTGTGTGGTTATACTTGAGCCTAAAGCCACTCATCACACAGTGTAACTTTTTTTTTTTTTTTTTCCTGGGTAGTAAGTGTTATTTCCTAATTGCTTATGCCTCAAAAGTATAGAAAATGGCTATTATTCCACACAAACTTTGCTTTTGTGACCAGGACAGTGATATTTTGAAATTTACCTATTTCCAATGAGAAAACGGGCGTATTTGTGTCTTTTCGTTCACATAAAGTCAGAAAAAAACAACATATGAATCCAAATTAACATGTATTTATACTAAAGTAATACAAAAATGACTACAAAAGATTTAGAAGTGAGTAGTTTTTCGAGATTTACGATTATACTGTAAATTTAAATAACTTTTATATCTTATTTTCATTTTCTTTTGCACACTACATCTTCATCATATATAATATATATATATATATATATATATATATATATATATATATATATATATATAGAGAGAGAGAGAGAGAGAGAGAGAGAGAGAGAGAGAGAGAGAGAGAGAGAGAAAAAATACATAAATTATAGATGCATTGTACAATATATGTCAACTACATGTTCAATATCTTTATATGGCAATTGTATTATGGAACATTATGGAATACATTTTATTTGTATATTGAATATATTTAAAATATATTTTGAAATATATCTTCCAATGTATTTACAAATATATTCAAAAAGTATTTAGATATTTTGTGAAATACATGAAAACGGCAATGTTTATTCCGGGTTTATATATATATATATATATATATATATATATTATATATATATATATATATATATATATATATATATATACTTTTTTTAATATATTGCACCATTACAAATATATTTTAAAATATATAATTTTTTCATAGTGGATTTAACAATTAAACATACATCTGATAGAACATACTGTAGCCGAATGGTTTGATTGTTTTAGACTACACATGGGGGCGCACGAAAAACAACAGACACGTGTTACCAAAATAAACATGGCTGTATGATGATGTACAGCAGCTCTAAAACGAATGGTTTTATAATGTGTTACACGTCAGGTTTCTGTTGGTTGTTTAAGCATTTGATTCCCAGTGTACACAAACACTGCAGTCCTATTTTAAGAGTGGGCACAGCCCTTGGGAACTGTGAGGTTTCATTCACATGACTGAGCGCGTACCAGCAATTCATCATTTCATGGGCACGTAGGGGTTGGTGGTATAGTGGTGAGCATAGCTGCCTTCCAGACAGTTTACCCGGCATCGATTCGTGCCTATCGCAATTTTTTTTTTAATGTCCCTATTTTTTTTTTTTCTTTTAAGGTTGGAATAAAGCATAACATATTCCACAAATGCCTTGACTTACACCCGCAATTTGTTACTGTGTTCAAACTGGTGAATATTTTTAAAAGCATCACTTTTAGAGTTTCACTGTGAGTTAATGCGCTGTGAAGTGTTAATAGTCAGTACCATAACCTCATTAAACGAAGGTGTTCATTTGGGATCATGCATTGATAATGCGCTGTCGGGAAAACTGCAAATATGGATGGTAAGCGTGACTTGTATGATTAATCACATTCTAAGGAGTGATATCGTCCTATTGTTGGTCCTGCCACAGAAAACTGGCGTTGCAATTACATGCGCTGAAAAATCAAATATTTAAAATTAACCAAACATCTGATAGAACATCATACTGTAAGTCGGATTGTTTTATACTACACATACTGCACGAAAAAAACAAACACGTGTTACCAAAATGATCATTGCTGTACAGCAACGCTTACATGAATAGTTTTATACTCTCATGTCAGATTTCTGTTGAATTTTTAAGCATTTAATTCCCAGTTTACACAAAGACTGCAGTCCTGATTTAACCACTGGGAAATCCGAGTCCTTCGTGACTGTGATATTTCAGTCATGTGATTGAGCGCGTACCGGCAATGCAATGGAAACGTGTAATACAACATATAAGAAAAAGGGCTGATCTGGGATTTGAACCAGTGACCGCTCACACCTGAGGCAAGAATCATACCCTTAGACCAGTGAGCCGACTGCTGCCACTAACTTGGTACAACGAGCTTCCAAAGAAGTGTAGACCTAGTTGTTTTGTTGAGGAATCAGCGTCTTGCTGTGTACCTGTTAGGGATTGTCTGATTCCTTTGCCTGGCGGCTCGCATTTCTATGGGCATCGAAAGGTGGTCGCTATAGATGAGTAATCTTGTTTAGATGGGATTTCGTTTCGATATATTTAGAATTGTATATTTAGAATGGATTAGCCTACATTCATATAAAAATGCAAAGAAAGAAAAAAAACAAGACGGCGTTTCGTTGTTTTGCAAAGGGTTGCATGCAATGTCTGCTCAGAGGAGCAGTCCCAGCCCTGAGGTGACACGATGGTTTTGACCTGCTCTGTTCCGGACCTGGGCCGATTCAGCCACCTAGTTACGCCATAGTTCTGCGGTTTGTAACACGGAGTGCGCAGCTAACTAAACAAATACGAGTTTCTCGATAGTTTGCCGTGATCGTATAGTGGTTAGTACTTTGCGTTGTAGCTGCAACTGAGTACAGTCATGATGCATTGCAGTCTTACAGATGAGGAAAATATAACAAAACATTCTTTGCAAAAGGTCAAAATTTATTTTTAAGAACTGCCTTAATTAAGTTGCATTGGAAAAGTGTAACACTAAATAATTAAATAGAGGCTTGTCGGACATTTGAATCCGGGACTGTAAAAGCGAACATTTAACAATTAAACGTCCATCTGATAGAACTTACTGTAGCCGAATGGTTTGATTGTTTTAGACTACACATGGGGGCGCACGAAAAAAACAGACATGTGTTACCAAAATAAACATGGCTGTATGATGATGGACAGCAGCTCTAAAACGACTGGTTTTATAATGTGTTACACGCCAGGTTTCTGTTGATTTTGTAAGCATTTGATTGCCGGTGTACACAATTACTGCAGTCCTATTTTAAGTGGGCAGAGCCCTTGGTGACTGATATTTGAGGCACATGATTGAGCGCATACCAGCAATTCATCTATTTTGTAAAGCTAATGTGTTGGTGGTATAGTGGTGTGCATAGCTGCTTTCCAAGCTGTTGACCAGGTTTTGATTCCCGTGTAATTCAATTTGTTTTTGAATGTCCCTATTTTTTCTTTTAAGATTGGAATAAAGTGTAATGCATTCCACAAATACTTTGACTTACACCCGCAATTTGTTTCTTTGTTCAAACTGGTGAATAGTTTTAAAAGCATCACTTTTAGTTTCACTGTGAGTTAATTAAGTGTTAATAGTCAGTACATTAAGCTTCATTAAAATAAGGTGTTCATTTGGGATCATGCATTGATAATGTGCTGTCGGGAAAACTGCAAATACGGATGGTAAGCGTGACTTGTATGATTAATCTCATTCTAAGGCGTGATATCGTCCTATTGTTGGTCCTGCCACAGAAAAAACTGGTGTTGCAATTACATGCGCTGCAAAATCAAATATTTAGAATTAAACAACCATCTGATAGAACATCATACTGTAAGCCGGATTTGTAGACTACACATGGGGCCGATTCAGCCCTCTAGCTATTCGTCATTGTTCTGCAGTTTGTAACATGGAACACCCAGATCGCTGTAAGCATGAGCTTCTCAGTAGTTGGCCATAGTCATATAGTGGTAGTGCTTTGTGTTGTGACCCCAACAATCCTGGTTCAAAGCTCGGTCATGGCAGGTAACATCATTATATGTTACTTCAGCCATTAAACATGTATATAGCAAGTGCTACAACGGCTACAGTAATCCAAACTTGGGTAACATTGAAATTAGAAAGGTAATGTACCGTTATGATGAGTATAAAGACATTCTAAATGGTAATCACAACAACACAGGGACTGTAAGAAAAGACAAGACACTCGAGTTGGAAAGGAGTTTTTTTTTTTTTAGCTCTGGCCTGCAGTTCAATGCAAAACACCTACTGTCGGCTTTCTGTGAATGGATGTAGTTAAGGCAACCTTTGCACTGCCCATTAAAAGCACAACCAGGGATCCTTGTTTTGAATTATTTACTGGTTATTGAATAAACAAAGTAACTTGACTTCGATTCATCTGATGACAGTACTTGATGGCTAGTTGTAATTAGTAATGTTAAACTATTGTAATGTTGGAATGTATTTTCTATTTTGGCCAGGTTACAATATTTGCACTAAGATTATGTTATAAATATTATTTGTTATAATTAAACAGATGTAGAATGTTTAGGTTACTATATGATAGATGTTATTTTATTCTGAATACACTACAGCAAAAATTATTATTTGGTGGTTTGCGCAATATTATGCTACTGTTGCTTTAATTGGAAGAGATACGAGCTGTGATGTTGCTGCTCATTGAGTTCCATGTATTTTAATTCAGTAAACAAAAGAAAAAAACTTGTGCCTAAGGAAATAGGGTACAGAGCGAAGAAATCTCATCTTGGACATTGTTTGAACACTTTGCGAACCCGGCTAACTTTACCCGCTTACACTGTTATGCTGTCCGCTTGCGCACACGCATTTGCCTTTTACTCTTAGGAGTGTAAGGGACCAGAGGTTGGGTAATCGATACACAAAAAGGTTGCACCCTGTGTATTCAAATAGGAAACTTTTAGGAATTCCCATCCCTAACCCTAATTATAAGCACTGGTAAAACAATATTTATAATACAAATTAATAACAATCCTGCTTAGGTGGTTGTCGTTGTGAAGCCTCTCCCAAGTCAGCGCCAGTCTTCCTGAGTGAAACCAACGAGTCCTGGAAAGATTGTGAGCGGCATTTTTGACCTGAACACATTGGAGCCCAAATCAAAAAGTTAGACAATTTGATGCGTATCTGGATATCCAGCTTACTGTGAGACTGGATATGATGTGAACGAAATGCTGAATTCACAACAAATAAAGCTGCTGTTTGATCTGCAAGTCTGGGAAACTGACACCAAAGAAGACAAAACCTGACTTTCTCTCTGTCATAGTGAAGCCTCCACTCTAAATGTTTGTCTTCATTTTTTTCATAATTACATTCTTTATGATTTATTGATTTCAGCGCTTTCCATTGGCTTATTGCTTGTTAGTTGTAGTAAACCCGATTTGTAAAAGCTTTGCCGCGGGAACGAGTCCCAGCACAGCACTTCAGCACGCAGTCTCAGAGCCTGACTGTACAACAAACACGAGGCGCGGCGGGAAAGTTAGGATTAGTTCGTAGTTATGTTTTGAAAAAATGGTTTGTAAATTAATTTTAATTTTAAATTAGTTAAGTATAACCGGCCCGGTCGCGCCTGTGGTGCTTCGTAACTACCGGCCACACTGCGCTCTCTCCCGGCCCGGTTAATGCCGAACCCTGGAGGTGAGGAGAGAGGGCTATCTCGAAGAGAGTCAGGTGGTGCGGGTGCGAGTGTAGGGACTGACAGCAGGCTAATGACAGAGACACTATGGAATCCGGTAGAGATCCCACAGTTCACACCACCTACCTCAAAAAACCCAGGCATATCCAACGCATCGAATAATCCTGTCATTTTAAGGATTTTTACGGATAATTAAAATTCCCAAGTCTTCCAAACTGCCATACCTAACTTTCATACCTATTCATACCTGTCAACATTAAGCATTAATGAATTAACGTGTGGAAGCCTTTGCATGGTGGCAGTGCGCAGCCTCCTACTGCAAATAACAGGGAACAGTATGCAACGCCTAATATATTTATAATGCACCTTCGCTGTCTGCAGTTACCCACAAGAGTGATCAGGAAACATTGCTGGGGTTGGAAAAGGAAAAACTGCAGTTGGAAAAAGAAAGACTGAAATTGGGGAGAAAAAGGCTGGAAAAATCTAAATTTGTGGCACGGCAGGAATGGCAGTAACGAAGAACAAAAATAATGTAATGTTCAGAGTGTAGAAAGAGTAGAAGTCTGTTAGACAGCACCTGCACAGAACCAATGTGGGATTTTTTAATATAGATTCTTCTTCTTCTCCTCCTCCTTCTCCTTCTTATTGCCTATTGTTATTGTTGTTGGTTTCTAAGTAATAAATAACTTATTCATAAACAAACAAACTATGCTGAATTTGATCAGTAAGCCTAGTTGGCAGAAAACAAGAAAAGAAAAACTAAGAAAAAATAATGACTTTCTAGCCACATTCTTCGCAGTGATACAAGATTAGCTTATTTTTTAAAGTGACTACTAGGGTCTACTACAACTGCATAATTTGTATTATTATTATACAAAGCCTTAACATAATTCCAATGTTTATTTGTTCTAAAACCTGGCTCTCTTAATAAATCCTTGAATTCCCATACTTCTACATGCTTATGATTCTGTAGTGTCATGCTACTTGCCTTGTGTTAAAGATGAAGGAGTCGTGTGTTGAACCTGGCCATTTCGCTACTAAGTGTCGTATTAAAAGGTTATTGTCACCAATGGTTTGGACATTTATTGCATAGTAACCTTTACGGCACACATGGCTGGTTCGTTTCCACCAGGCAGCGCTTTGATTGGAAAAAGTGAGCCATCAACCAGACCAATCACAGCCAGCATCCTGCTAACAGCTAGACATTTCTTCTTAATGGTTTGAACTTCTGCATGGGATGGAAATTTGATGTACTGTCCGGAAAGGCTAGCAATCACAGTGGCTACTTCAGTTCAATTTCTAGATCTAGATGGTTGAGAGGTTTTAGAGAGATCAGCTAGCTGTGACTGCAAATCATCAGCTAGCTCTGACTGAAAAATCAAGAACAGCGTTTGGATCTGTAAGAAGCCTTTCTAGCATTATTTGTCTAGTTTCTTTCTCCTATAATTAAAAAGTAAGTACATTTTATTTTATTTTTTAAAACATGCATAAGTTAGGGCAGTTTCTACCTTATCCTCAATGTTAGGATCGAAATGTTAGGATCGAAAGATAGGAAAACGAGTTAGGAATCCTTGGTCTGTAATACAAATTTTCCTAAATTGACACTTAGAATATCCTATCTCAAGATAAGAAAGGATTTGGCTGACAGGATCTTTCTCTAATATGGCCCCTGGAGCCCAAACATCTCAGCCTTTTCACACTTCCACACCCGATCCAAGCCGAGCAGAGCGGAGCCCCCCAGCGCGGCTCGGGTGTGTTCACACTACAAAAGATTTCACACGAATTGAGAAATGTGTATTGAGATCGTCTGGGGCTGTGCTCTGATGCCCAGCGTCCACCTGGCACACCCCCACACTGAGGCCCTGGCAGCTGTACAACAGAGTACACCTCAACCAGGAAGGGTCCGGTCTTTGATAAATCCCTCAAGGATCCAGAGGGAGGGAGAGGCTAAAGGGAGGCAGCGGAGAGTGAGGGCGAGGAGATAGGGAAGGGAGAAGGAGGGTAGAGAGAGGGTATAAGGGAGCGAGAGGAGGGAGTGAGGAGAGAGGGAGGGTATGAGGGAGGGAGAGGAGGGTATGATGGAGGGAGGGGAAAGGAGAGAGGAGAGAGGGAGAAAGATGAGGGTATGATGGAGGGAGGGGAGAGGGGAGAGGAGGGTATGATGGAGGGAGGAGGGAGGGGAGAGGAGAGAGGAGGGAGGGAGAGAAGAGAGAGTAGAGAAGGAGGATGGTATGATGGAAGGAGGAGAGGAAACAGAGGGGAGTGGGAGGGAGCAGAGAGTGAGGTTATGGGAGGGAGGGAGTGTATGATGGAGGGAGGGAGAGGAGCATACAATGGAGGGAAGAAGGGAGAGAAGAGAGGAGAGGGATGACCAGCCAATGATAGCGCTAGCAGGGAGGGACTTTTTAGTGATGGACCCCTGGGCCTAAAGTGAAATATGGGGGCTGGTATTTAATAATGATCAGTGATAATAAGCTCAGTTACCTGGAGATCAGTGACAGATCCCAGAGACCATGAGACTCAGTAGAAAATCAGGAGGTTAGGCAGGTATGGGTCACAGGCAGATAATACGCACCCTCGCTGCCTGGAAGAATGTGCAATTTAAAACTAAATACCTGCAGAACTAAAATCTCATCAGACTCTTCCTAGTGGGTAGAATGATTTGTGATCCTAATGAATATCACTACGCTGTATCAGCATCATGCACATCCCTATTTAAAACAGAACATGTGAAGAGTCAGGCAGGTACACAGCTGGAAGTGACACAATCCTCACACTGTGTGAAGAGTCAGGCAGGTACACAGCTGGAAGTGACCCAATCCTCACACTGTATGAAGAGTCAGGCAGGTACACCACAGCTGGAAGTGTTGTGCAATCCTCACACTGTGTGAAGAGTCAGACAGGTACAGAGCTGGAAGTGTTATAGAGAGAAGCTGCTTGACATGGTTCTCAGTGTGTGGAGCAGTGCATGGGTTAGGGTTATAGAGAGA
>NW_024474556.1:0-9000 GCF_017654505.1 Polyodon spathula
GGCTGAAGCTCTGTCTGCACTGAACTCAGACCACACACCCCCTGCCTACACAGCCCTCCACAAGTCATAGTGTCTGCCCCAGTCACACACACCCCTTTCACAGAGATAATAACCAGCACTTCTGCAAGACATACAGAGGAAAGATACCTACAATAAATACAGTGCCCAGCTTTGTTTCATGGTGACATGGACAACATTCTACACTTGCTTTACAAACAAACTCAGAACTGTGTCATTATACATTATACTTTGTTATGGTGTTTTATTCTGCATTCTTTGTCAATTTTACAAAGCTTTAGCAAATACTGCCCCCAGTAGTTTGTCCATTATGCAAATTTACATATATATTTATGTTAGGGATGTTGGGAATTCATCTTTTATGCAGGACTTTGTCAAAATCTTTCTGGAAATCTTTATAAACATAAGAACATAAGAACATAAGAAAGCTTACAAACGAGAGGAGGCCATTCGGCCCATCTTGCTCGTTTGGTTGTTAGTAGCTTATTGATCCCAAAATCTCATCAAGCAGCTTCTTGAAGGATCCCAGGGTGTCAGCTTCAACAACATTACTGGGGAGTTGATTCCAGACCCTCACAATTCTCTGTGTAAAAAAGTGTCTCCTATTTTCTGTTCTGAATGCCCCATATGCTTTGCAATTATCCATTGTCGATGTTGCATCCTCAAAAAAATCAAGCAGGTTAGTTAGATACGATCTCCTTTTCCTAAAACCATGCTGACTGTCTCCCAAGATACTGTTACTGAAGGGGTAAAATTCTTAATTTCTCTCTGAGCTCGGTCGATGGCATATCAATGGCCTTCAGTGAATCCTCCTATGCTGCCTTCAGTGGTGTGGAGCCCCTTTCCATTGGAATGCCAATTACTGCTGCGGGTGGTGTCTCTTTGGCCGGTCCAAGACGAGATAAGAAGTTCCTCCTTTTCTGTACTAACTAACCATGTAGTAACACAGTGTGCTATTTTTCTCTTGTTTATGATGGAGAGATACAGATGGAACGAGGAGGTGCCGAGGATGGTCCAAGGTCAGCTTCATAGCAGATGGATGGATTTCAGACCTGAGCAGCTTGGACCCCTGTCTGTCTTCTGCAACTGTTTTACCCTTGGGAGAGGCACTATTGGAACCTGTAGTTTATTGGCTTATGTGCTCATGTTGTCTTGCTGCTAGAACCTATCCAGGGGTTTGAGAACTCTCGTCCCATCTCTTCACTCCTCCCAAGGGATCCCTGTTAAAAGCTCATGTTTCTAACATTGCGGTAGTCTAATAAGCCTAGCAAGCCAATGTGGACTCTATACTGCAGTGTGCTTAATAAAGACCTATCTCCCAAAGACGATCTCTGAGTTTTATTCCTTCAGTTACCATATAGGTAATTTTCCATTTTGGATCTTATTATAGTTTCCATAAGTTTGCATATAATAGAAGTCAGGTTTATTGGTCTGTAGTTACCTGGTTCGATTTTGTCTCCCTTTGACTAAAGGAATTGCAACAAAGGGTCAAAAGAAAAAGCTTAGTCTATATTATTTAAGTTTACTTTATAAGTAAAGAATTCACAAATGCACCTCCAAATGTAGAGTTATTTTCTTGTTCCAAATGGACAGTCTTATTTAAATGTCTTGCATGGAGACTGCTTAGTTTCACTGGCTCTGATGTGAGCAAACATTCACTCACCCCTCTGTGGAAAAACAACACGTTTATTTAGTGATGGGCACGTCGTGAAATGTTTTTTGACCACGACCAGGGCAATTAAGATAACGGCAACTGTTGGTGAGTGCTGCCTTATCTGGGGCATATTGCAGACACTTAATCACATTCTGCAAAATACGTTGCATAGCCTCTTTGAAAGAGGAACTCCAGCTCAAAGTTCCTGAAATGAAAGCTAAAGTTTTGAAAGCACTGAAATTAAGAAAAAAAGAAAGAAATGTTTGCTGCGGCTGTTTGTGTTCTATAATTTCACTTTACAATTACAATTACTTTAAAGATGGCAAGAGACCAACCAACATCGTTCACATTATTGGCCTTTCAGAAGCACTTTTGTGTCAATGGTTTGCAACCAACTAATGTGTAGTATTGACACATGTGGTGCTAGTAATTCAGTTATGCAAACTGAAATCTTTAAAAAACAATAAACACATTAATTAAAAAAAAAATCTAATTTATTCAGCGATGAAACATAAAACAGTACCTCGAACCAGCTGCAATGCAAACACAGTTACGAGGGGGAACAAAGTTAGGAAGCTCATTTTAATTCAACAGTTTTATTTTTTAAACATAAATAAAACAATGGCGATACCTGTTGTTGAAATGAGGGAGGATAAATCGTAATTATTAGCACCACCTCCCCCCCTTGTATAGGTAGATGGGTGTATTTTGCTGATCAACACGCCCACATGAGAGGATTATTTAAGGAAGCACACATTCCCTGGCAGTCATCTGTTTAACTAGCTGTTAACAGGTAGCATATCTCTTCTGAAGAAACTACAGCAAATTGTTGCTCACAACTGTCCTGTAAGTATTCTTGATACTGCAGATTTCATTGTATGTGATGATGGAATGTTTCTGCTTTAGAAAATATTTTGAGCATTTAATATCCAGGTGTGTTGAATTGCTTTGTAGCACAATGCAGGTTATGTGAAGACGTTTGTTAGTAATTCTAATTGATTCTTGGCAGTCATACAAGTTTGTTACAGTATTCAGAGCTCTTCTAGTCATTGTAAAGAACAAAGGGTACAGCAATAGTCCAAACACATGACTGTACAATAATTCAACGTCTGTGTTACCATGCAATATTAAGATCCTTCTACTAAAGAGAGACAGAGACAGAGGTATAGACAGCAGTCCAGGACAAACACACAGAGATAAAGAGAGACAGACAGAGGTATTGACAACAGTCCAGTCATGAAAGACCAGCAGAGTGTACATGCCTCTCCTCAGGATGCTCCACACACTGTCTCATGCCCCACGCAGCACAGTGAAGTCATTTAAGAGACAGCTGAACCTTCACTAGTGCTCTTGTATTCCCTACCAGATTGTGCAGCTCCTAATCAGGAAAACCAAAAGCCATCCAACAGGTAAGTTGATTAAATGTCTTCATTTATTCCTGCAATACTGTAAAGGTTCTTTTAAAGACAAATGACTAAGAAATGTAGAGAACTAGAGGGGGAGTGATATGGATGATGTGAATTGGAGGGGAGGGTTGTTCTGCAAGGGCTGGACACTGTCTCGCGGTGGTGCACAGGACTGAATGGTTTCAGATCTGAAGCCAGCCTCTCCCTCTATAGTCAGGAGATCGACCCCTGGAAATAGCTTCTCTGGCATGAGACTGGCTGGTGTAAAAGGGAAGCACTGCTCAGAGAGAGGAGGCTGGAGGGAGCCTGCATTATCCTCTGGGCCTCTTCACTGGCACTAAGGGAGTCTTTGTGAAGCGGTGAAATAATTCACAAACTGGGAGGGGAGAAATTAGAAAAATAATTTGTCACAGTAAATTAAAAAAAAAACTTCTGGATTCCTTCAAAAGTAAAATACTCAAACATACATGAACAGGGATCAGATCCTATAGAGTATAATGTTTCTCTTATCATATAATTGTAAATAACTAAAAGAAATGGAGATGGTATAAAAATCTTATTTTTAACACTAAAGACACACGCTGCAATCGATACCAGGCTTCTTTATTAATGTTATCTGCATGATTTTAAGATGAAGGGTTTTAAGTCATGAATGATCCAATAGTACATGGTATATTACAGTCATGTGAACATTGCTGCTTTATTTTTCATTAGCCTACCATGCCTTCCATCTACTAATGCTATAAAACAAACTCTGTTTCTTAATTAAAATGCTGAGAAGGAATTGTGTGACCAGGTCCAGTATGTTCTTGATTCATTATCAGCACTGTTGCCAGTAACACTGAATTAAAACTGTTATCGGTGTTCTGCGTTTTTAGAAAAGCAAACACATCATTGAAACAAAATAAACTCTTTTAAAACACTTCTGACTTTAAACTGAGTTTATATATCATCATAAATAAACAAGATGAATGAAATAAACTGATTAATGACACAAACCAAATTATTAAATGAAAGTTTAAATTAAAGTCATCCATGAATGACTTGTTGTTGTATAAATAAAACTGGGCATATTACCTCAACTGTCATAGAAAAACACACACAACACACACAATAACATCACCTGTCATAGAAAAACACACACAACACACACAATAACATCACCTGTCATAGAAAAACACACACAACACACACAATAACATCACCTGTCATAGAAAAACACACACAACACACACAATAACATCACCTGTCATAGAAAAACACACACAACACACACAATAACATCACCTGTCATAGAAAAACACACACAACACACACAATAACATCACCTGTCATAGAAAAACACACACAACACACACAATAACATCACCTGTCATAGAAAAACACACACAACACAAACAATAACATCACCTGTCATAGAAAAACACACACAACACACACAATAACCTCACCTGTCATAGAAAAACACACACAACACACACAATAACATCACCTGTCATAGAAAAACACACACAACACACACAATAACATCACCTGTCATAGAAAAACACACACAACACACACAATAACATCACCTGTCATAGAAAAACACACACAACACACACAATAACATCACCTGTCATAGAAAAACACACACAAAACACACAATAACCTCACCTGTCATAGAAAAACACACACAACACACACAATAACATCACCTGTCATAGAAAAACACACACAACACACACAATAACACCTGTCATAGAAAAACACACACAACACACACAATAACATCACCTGTCATAGAAAAACACACACAACACACCTGTCATAGAAAAACACACACCTGTCATACAATAACATCACCTGTCACAAAAACACACAATAACCTCACCTGTCATAGAAAAACACACACAACACACACAATCACCTGTCATAGAAAAACATCACCTGTCATAGAAAAACACACACAACACACACAATAACATCACCTGTCATAGAAAAACACACACAACACACACAATAACATCACCTGTCATAGAAAAACATACACACAATAACCTGTGTCATAGAAAAACACACACAACACACACAATAACATCACCTGTCATAGAAAAACACACACAACACACACAATAACATCACCTGTCATAGAAAAACACACACAACACACCAATAACCTCACCTGTCATAGAAAAACACACACAACACACACAATAACACCTGTCATAGAAAAACACACACAACACACACACAAACCTCACCTGTCATAGAAAAACACACACAACACACACAATAACCTCACCTGTCATAGAAAAACACACACAACACACACAATAACCTCACCTGTCATAGAAAAACACACACAACACACACAATAACAATCATAGAAAAACACACACAACACACACAATAACATCACCTGTCATAGAAAAACACACACAACACAAACAATAACATCACCTGTCATAGAAAAACACACACAACACACACAATAACATCACCTGTCATAGAAAAACACACACAACACACACAATAACATCACCTGTCATAGAAAAACACACACAACACACACAATAACATCACCTGTCATAGAAAAACACACAATAACCTCACCTGTCATAGAAAAACACACACAACACACACAATAACCTCACCTGTCATAGAAAAACACACACAACACACACAATAACATCACCTGTCATAGAAAAACACACACAACACACACAATAACATCACCTGTCATAGAAAAACACACACAACACACACAATAACCTCACCTGTCATAGAAAAACACACACAACACACACAATAACCTCACCTGTCATAGAAAAACACACACAACACACACAATAACATCACCTGTCATAGAAAAACACACACAACACAAACAATAACCTCACCTGTCATAGAAAAACACACACAACACACACAATAACATCACCTGTCATAGAAAAACACACACAACACACACAATAACCTCACCTGTCATAGAAAAACACACACAACACACACAATAACATCACCTGTCATAGAAAAACACACAATAACCTCACCTGTCATAGAAAAACACACACAACACACACAATAACATCACCTGTCATAGAAAAACACACACAACACAAACAATAACATCACCTGTCATAGAAAAACACACACAACACACACAATAACATCACCTGTCATAGAAAAACACACACAACACACACAATAACCTCACCTGTCATAGAAAAACACACACAACACACACAATAACATCACCTGTCATAGAAAAACACACACAACACACACAATAACATCACCTGTCATAGAAAAACACACACAACACACCAATAACCTCACCTGTCATAGAAAAACACACACAACACACACAATAACATCACCTGTCATAGAAAAACACACAATAACAAACACCTGTCATAGAAAAACACACACAACACACACAAAAACATCACCTGTCATAGAAAAACACACACAACACAAACAGTAACCTCACCTGTTGCACTAAAGAACATCTCCTTAGGTGGCTTATCGTCAAGATGAGAATTAAGAATCCTACTTGAATTAGCATGTTTTATGAATTCCATATTATTTAAGTGGCCCAAATAGGTACCTTACTTACAATTTTGTCACTTAAGTCCTTTTATGAATACGGGCTCTGGCTCTGTCTGCAGCAGGTATTGTGTGATTACAAATCAAGATGAACTGAAGGGCAAGCTGCTTGGATGCACTGGGGAAGGTGCTCAAGATTGCCTTGAAGAGCACACAGGACCTTATCAAGATATCCTGCTAAAGGTGGACATGTATGAAATGAAAAAATTATTTGACACATTTTATGAAGCATATCACTTTGTATCATACATGGGTTTGTGTAATTTTCACACACAGTTGACTGCTTGAAATCAAAACCCTTGAATGTCCACCTACAGTACAGCTGGCTTAATTGAGTCTTTCACACAAAGGCAAGCATGTCATGAGAAGGTCTTGCGGCATTTTCTGCCATGAAGCCTATGACATCTTCAAGTTCATTCAGGTTCGCTGGAGCAGCTTTAACTTTATTTTCCTTTTTATTTCTTCCCACTCTTTTCCCGGCGGGGTGGCGTTCGAACCCATGGCTGGTGATTTTCTTTAGCTGAGAGTCATGTGCACATGAAGAGATTGCTCCCTGCTTCGTTGCCCCAGGGGTTAGAACATAAGACGAACATAAGAAAGTTTACAAACGAGAGGAGGCCATTCGGTCCATCTTGCTCGTTTGGTTGTTAGTAGCTTATTGATCCCAAAATCTCATCAAGCAGCTTCTTGAAGGATCCCAGGGTGTCAGCTTCAACAACATTACTGGGGAGTTGATTCCAGACCCTCACAATTCTCTGTGTAAAAAAGTGTCTCCTATTTTCTGTTCTGAATGCCCCTCTGTCTAATCTCCATTTGTGACCCCTGGTCCTTGTTTCTTTTTTCAGGCTGAAAAAGTCCCTTGGGTCGACACTGTCAATACCTTTTAGAATTTTGAATGCTTGAATTAGGTCGCCACGTAGTCTTCTTTGTTCAAGACTGAACAGATTCAATTCTTTTAGCCTGTCTGCATATGACATGCCTTTTAAGCCCGGAATAATTCTGGTTGCTCTTCTTTGCACTCTTTATAGAGCAGCAATATCCTTTTTTTTAGCGAGGTGACCAGAACTGCACACAATATTCAAGATGAGGTCTTACTAAGTGCATTGTACAGTTTTAACATTACTTCCCTTGATTTAAATTCAACACTTTTCACAATGTATCCAAGCATCTTGTTAGCCTTTTTTATAGCTTCCCCACATTGTCTAGATGAAGACATTTCTGAGTCAACAAAAACTCCTAGGTCTTTTTCATAGATTCCTTCTCCAATTTCAGTATCTCCCATATGATATTTATAATGTACATTTTTATTTCCTGCGTGCAGTACCTTACACTTTTCTCTATTAAATGTCATTTGCCATGTGTCTGCCCAGTTCTGAATCTTGTCTAGATCATTTTGAATGACCTTTGCTGCTGCAACAGTGTTTGCCACTCCTCCTACTTTTGTGTCGTCTGCAAATTTAACAAGTTTGCTTACTATACCAGAATCTAAATCATTAATGTAGATTAGGAATAGCAGAGGACCTAATACTGATCCCTGTGGTACACCGCTGGTTACCACACTCCATTCTGAGGTTTTTCCTCTAATCAGTACTTTCTGTTTTCTACATGTTAACCACTCCCTAATCCATGTACATGTGTTTCCTTGAATCCCAACTGCGTTCAGTTTGAGAATTAATCTTTTGTGCGGGACTTTGTCAAAAGCTTTCTGGAAATCTAAATAAACCATGTCATATGCTTTGCAATTATCCATTATCGATGTTGCATCCTCAAAAAAATCAAGCAAGTTAGTTAGGCACGATCTCCCTTTCCTAAAACCATGTTGACTGTCTCCCAGGACCCTGTTACCATATAGGTAATTTTCCATTTTGGATCTTATTATAGTTTCCATAAGTTTGCATATAATAGAAGTCAGGCTTACTGGTCTGTAGTTACCTGGTTCAGTTTTGTTTCCCTTTTTGTGGATCGGTATTACGTTTGCAATTTTCCAGTCTGTCGGTACCACCCCTGTGTCAAGAGACTGCTGCATGATCTTGGTTAGCGGTTTGTAAATAACTTCTTTCATTTCTTTGAGTACTACTGGGAGGATCTCATCCGGCCCAGGGGATTTGTTTATTTTAAGAGCTCCTAGTCCCTTTAACACTTCTGCCTCAGTTATGCTAAAGTTATTTAAAACTGGATAGGAACTGGATGACATGTGGGGCATGTTGTCAGTATCTTCCTTTGTAAAAACTTGTGAAAAGTAATCATTTAACATATTTGCTATTTTTTTTTCTTCATCTACGATTTTGCCATTTGTATCTCTTAAACATTTAATCTCCTCTTTGAATGTTC
>NW_024474557.1:0-2803 GCF_017654505.1 Polyodon spathula
GCTTGCTGTTGTAATATTGGAAAAACATTTTGGAATTGGTTTTAGCTCCCTTAGCAATGTTCATTTCTATTTCTCTCTTGGCCTTTCTAACTTCCTTTTTGACTTGCGTTTGCAGTTCTGTGTACTCTTTCTGCGTACTTTCTTTTTGGTCCTTTTTTAATGCTCTGTAAAGTGCCTTTTTTCGCTGAATATTTTTTTTAATTGATCTATTAAACCATTTTGGCAATTTAGTTTTACATTTAGATTTGTCTACTTTAGGGATGTAATTGTTTTGCGCCTCTAGTACTACATTTTTGAAGAACAACCATCCTTTTTCTGTGGGTGTTTTCTCTATTTTACTCCAATCTACTTCTGTTAGTCTCTGTTTCATACCTTCATAGTTTGCTTTTCTAAAATTGTAAACCTTAGCTTTAGTCATTACTTTTGGGGTTTTAAAAAAACACTTCAAATGAGACCATGTTGTGGTCTGAGTTTGCTAGTGGTTCTCTGACCTCTGTTTTAGTTATTCTGTCTTCGTTATTTGAAAAGACTAAATCAAGGCATGCCTCCCCTCTAGTCGGTGCCTTCACAAATTGTGTTAGGAAGCAGTCATTTGTCATTTCCACCATTTCTATTTCATCCTTCGCGCTACCCACCGGGTTTTCCCATTTTATTTGGGGGAAGTTGAAATCCCCCATTAGTATGGCTTCTCCTTTGCTACACACATTTCTAATGTCATTGTATAACAGATTATTTTGCTCACCATCTGAATCTGGCGGTCTATAGCATGCTCCTATTATTATGCCCTTTGAATTTTTGTCCGTTATTCTGACCCATATTGATTCGGCTTTATTTTCTTTGTCCAGGTTTAACACCTGGGCTTCAAGACTGTTTCTTATGTATAGCGCTACCCCTCCTCCTCTTCTGTCCTGCCTGTCTTTCCTATACAGTGTATACCCACAAATATTATATTCGTCCCCATCACTCTCAGACAACCACGTTTCTGTAACACCTATCACATCATAGTTACTTGTTAGTGCAGTAGCTTCAAGTTCTAGAATTTTGTTTCTGATACTTCTAGCATTTAGATAAATACATTTAATGGTTGTCTTACCTGAGTTGTTGTTCTTGTTTTGATGCGGTCTCCCTTCTGTTTTTTTTGTTGATTTCTCCCCCCTTCCTTTCTAGTTTAAATGCTTCTGAACCTGCTCGAGGATCTTTTCTCCAAGTAGACTGGTTCCCTTTTTATTTAAGTGCAGTCCATCCCATCTATACAGATAGTCCTCGTTGTAGAATGTGGTCCAATGATCAAGATAGGTGAAGCCTTCCCGTGTGCATCACGTCTTCAGCCATGCGAGACATGAGTCTTGAGTACGATTATGACATTGGGTCCTAGGTCCTAGCCTGGTGTGTTGGTCGCGAAGTCTTGACCAGAAGGCCCGAAGTTTGTGGTTTCGTCTTTAACCTCTCTTACTAAATACTATTCTCTGTGTGGAGAGGGATAACCCTGTAGGTTAATAGTTTTATGTGGTCGGACAGGGCATTCCGAGCCGGGTTACGCAGAACTCAAAAGCAATGTTCAAGTTCTCGACCTGGTATAAAGAGAGTCCAACATTCCCACGCGCCATTTGTGGACTTACACGACCACAGGACCAGAAAATACCACAGTTTTGGTTTTCTCTTTTAATTTCCTTCCTAGGTTGTGGAGATATGAGGTATGATAAGAGACCACCCCCTCCCTATGGCAAATCCCATTATAAAAACACCATCAGGGTAAGGCTCGGCAAATGGCGATCTTGGGTTATACAAACTCAAAGGAACCCAATTTCTTTAGCTAAGACTGTTGTGCATCTAAAGAGAGTACTACGTTGGCCAGGATTTGTGGACTTATGGGGTACGACAGGAGGGTAGATTCTATCCTGTTGCAACCGGCGTCCTAAACATGTCCTTGATATATTCGTGGATCTACTGTCCAAAAAGCTTGGTACCCATGCTGTCATGACAACATGTTGATGGTGGTTGTCACCGAAACTGTTGTGACATTAAATTATTTATTAAATAAACCGGTGGAGGGGTCATCAGATTATTCTCCATTTTATTGCAACTGAGAAAATTGTAAAGGGGTACTTGAGCTGAAACCTCCAGGTAGAAGGGGTACAGTTTCAAAAAAAGACTGAAAACCCCTGGCATACAGTATAAACTATCAGGAATAGATAAGGAAAATGTTTAATACAATAAGATTTATTTTAAGTTGTTGAAGGTCTCTTAAACCCAGAAGCTCTGATAAACCCCTACGCAGATCTATATACTGATGGACATTACACAAGCAAAGGAAATGTCCTTTTTTTACATTTGGAATACCATGTTCCTTCTCAAAAATGTGTTTTAATATTAGCCTTTAATAAAGGAAAATGACTGCTTTAATTAATTTTCATGTATCTTTTTCAAGTTTCTTCATTGTAATAAGAAGTTTTTTATCATTTACATTTTATTTCAGTTTCTTCATAAAAAAACTTTTCTAGGAAGAGTAAAACATACAATAACTTTGATTCATGTACTCTGGGTTACTCTCAAATGAATTCACGATCCAGTTTATGGTAAACTGGGCATGCATGACTTAGAAACTCGGCTCTGTCACCTGAACAGAAAATCCCAAAAACTGGGCTGAATTCGAAATTGCAAAGTGGCCCAGAGTTTGGGACGTTATCTAAAAACCAGAGCAGCTCATAATTTGGGACGTTATCAGAGTGGCCCGGAATTTGAGACGTTATCAGAGCGGCCAGGAATTTGAGACGTTATCTGAAAATGATAGCTGCCCAGAATT
>NW_024474558.1:0-8598 GCF_017654505.1 Polyodon spathula
AAGCGCTTAACATGATCACACGGACCAAACTATTCAATACGAAGCGCTTAACGTGATCACACGGACGAAACTATTCAATACGAAGCACTTAACATGATCACACGGACCAAACTATTCAACAAGAAGCGCTTAACATGATCACACGGACCAAACTATTCAACATGAAGCGCTTAACATGATCACACGGACCAAACTATTCAACATGAAGCGCTTAACATGATCACACGGACCAAACTATTCAACATGAAGCGCTTAACATGATCACACGGACCAAACTATTCAACATGAAGCGCTTAACATGATCACACGGACCAAACTATTCAACATGAAGCGCTTAACATGATCACACGGACCAAACTATTCAACAAGAAGCGCTTAACATGATCACACGGACCAAACTATTCAACAAGAAGCGCTTAACATGATCACACGGACCAAACTATTCAACAAGAAGCGCTTAACATGATCACACGGACCAAACTATTCAACATGAAGCGCTTAACATGATCACACGGACCAAACTATTCAACAAGAAGCGCTTAACATGATCACACGGACCAAACTATTCAACAAGAAGCGCTTAACATGATCACACGGACCAAACTATTCAACAAGAAGCGCTTAACATGATCACACGGACCAAACTATTCAACAAGAAGCGCTTAACATGATCACACGGACCAAACTATTCAACAAGAAGCGCTTAACATGATCACACGGACCAAACTATTCAACAAGAAGCGCTTAACATGATCACACGGACCAAACTATTCAACATGAAGCGCTTAACATGATCACACGGACCAAACTATTCAACATGAAGCGCTTATTCAAACATTGAAGCACTTAACATGATCACACGGACCAAACTATTCAACAAGAAGCGCTTAACATGATCACACGGACCAAACTATTCAACATGAAGCGCTTAACATGATCACACGGACCAA
Organism: Polyodon spathula; assembly: GCF_017654505.1. Classification (NCBI taxonomy): domain Eukaryota; kingdom Metazoa; phylum Chordata; class Actinopteri; order Acipenseriformes; family Polyodontidae; genus Polyodon; species Polyodon spathula. Next base: position 951 of record NW_024474558.1, read on the forward strand.
ACTATTCAACATGACACGGACCAAACGCTTAACATGATCACACGGACCAAACTATTCAACATGAAGCGCTTAACATGATCACACGGACCAAACTATTCAACATGAAGCGCTTAACATGATCACACGGACCAAACTATTCAACAAGAAGCGCTTAACATGATCACACGGACCAAACTATTCAACAAGAAGCGCTTAACATGATCACACGGACCAAACTATTCAACAAGAAGCGCTTAACATGATCACACGGACCAAACTATTCAACATGAAGCGCTTAACATGATCACACGGACCAAACTATTCAACAAGAAGCGCTTAACATGATCACACGGACCAAACTATTCAACAAGAAGCGCTTAACATGATCACACGGACCAAACTATTCAACATGAAGCGCTTAACATGATCACACGGACCAAACTATTCAACATGAAGCGCTTAACATGATCACACGGACCAAACTATTCAACATGAAGAAACATGATCACACGGACCAAACTATTCAACATGAAGCGCTTAACATGATCACACGGACCAAACTATTCAACAAGAAGCGCTTAACATGATCACACGGACCAAACTATTCAACAAGAAGCGCTTAACATGATCACACGGACCAAACTATTCAACACATGAAGCGCTTAACATGATCACACGGACCAAACTATTCAATATGAAGCGCTTAACGTGATCACACAGACCAAACTATTGAACATGAAACGCTTAACATGATCACACGGACCAACAAGAAGCGCTTAACATGATCACACGGACCAAACTATTCAACATGAAGCGCTTAACATGATCACACGGACCAAACTATTCAACATGAAGCGCTTAACATGATCACACGGACCAAACTATTCAACAAGAAGCGCTTAACATGATCACACGGACCAAACTATTCAACATGAAGCGCTTAACATGATCACACGGACCAAACTATTCAACAAGAAGCGCTTAACATGATCACACGGACCAAACTATTCAACAAGAAGCGCTTAACATGATCACATGGACCAAACTATTCAACATGAAGCGCTTAACATGATCACACGGACCAAACTATTCAACAAGAAGCGCTTAACATGATCACACGGACCAAACTATTCAACAAGAAGCGCTTAACATGATCACACGGACCAAACTATTCAACAAGAAGCGCTTAACATGATCACACGGACCAAACTATTCAACATGAAGCGCTTAACATGATCACACGGACCAAACTATTCAACAAGAAGCGCTTAACATGATCACACGGACCAAACTATTCAACATGAAGCGCTTAACATGATCACACGGACCAAACTATTCAACATGAAGCGCTTAACATGATCACACGGACCAAACTATTCAACAATGAAGCGCTTGAAGCGCTTAACATTGATCACACGGACCAAACTATTCAACAAGAAGCGCTTAACATGATCACACGGACCAACTATTCAACATGAAGCGCTTAACATGATCACACGGACCAAACTATTCAACATGAAGCGCTTAACATGATCACACGGACCAAACTATTCAAATGAAGCGCTTAACATGATGAAGACGCTTCAAACATGCTTAACATGATCGGACCAAACTATTCAACAAGAAGCGCTTAACATGATCACACGGACCAAACTATTCAACATGAAGCGCTTAACATGATCACACGGACCAAACTATTCAACAAGAAGCGCTTAACATGATCACACGGACCAAACTATTCAACATGAAGCGCTTAACATGATCACACGGACCAAACTATTCAACAAGAAGCGCTTAACATGATCACACGGACCAAACTATTCAACAAGAAGCGCTTAACATGATCACACGGACCAAACTATTCAACAAGAAGCGCTTAACATGATCACACGGACCAAACTATTCAATGATGAAGCGCTTAACATGATCACACGGACCAAACTATTCAACATGAAGCGCTTAACATGATCACACGGACCAAACTATTCAATTGAAACTTGAATGATCACTTAACATGATTCACATGAAGCACTTCGGACCAAACTATTCAACATGAAGCGCTTAACATGACGGACCACACGGACCAAACTATTCAACACAGATGAAGCGCTTAACATGATCACACGGACCAAACTATTCAACAAGAAGCGCTTAACATGATCACACGGACCAAACTATTCAACATGAAGCGCTAACATGATCACACGGACCAAACTATTCAACATGAAGCGCTTAACATGATCACACGGACCAAACTATTCAACAAGGACACAGGACCAAACTATTCAACAAGAACTTAACGTGATCACACGGACCAAACTATTCAACATGAAGCGCTTAACATGATCACACGGACTTAACATATTCAACATCAACATGAAGCGCTTAACATGATCACACGGACCAAACTATTCAACAAGAAGCGCTTAACATGATCACACGGACCAAACTATTCAACATGAAGCGCTTAACATGATCACACGGACCAAACTATTCAACAAGAAGCGCTTAACATGATCACACGGACCAAACTATTCAACATGAAGCGCTTAACATGATCACACGGACCAAACTATTCAACATGAAGCGCTTAACATGATCACACGGACCAAACTATTCAACAAGAAGCGCTTAACATGATCACACGGACCAAACTATTCAACAAGAAGCGCTTAACATGATCACACGGACCAAACTATTCAACATGAAGCGCTTAACATGACCAAACTATTCACGGATGATCAAACTATTCAACATGAAGCGCTTAACATGATCACACGGACCAAACTATTCAACAAGAAGCGCTTAACATGATCACACGGACCAAACTATTCAACAAGAAGCGCTTAACATTCAACGGATGAAACTATTCAACATGATCACACGGACCAAACTATTCAACAAGAAGCGCTTAACATGATCACACGGACCAAACTATTCAACATGAAGCGCTTAACATGATCACACGGACCAAACTATTCAACATGAAGCGCTTAACATGATCACACGGACCAAACTATTCAACATGAAGCGCTTAACATGATCACACGGACCAAACTATTCAACACAGAAGCGCTTAACATGATCACACGGACCAAACTATTCAACAAGAAGCGCTTAACATGATCACACGGACCAAACTATTCAACATGAACGCTTAACATGATCAGCGGCAAACTATTCAACATGAACGCTTAACATGATCACACGGACCAAACTATTCAACATGAAGCGCTTAACATGATCGGACCAAACTATTCAACAAGAAGCGCTTAACATGATCACACGGACCAAACTATTCAACATGAAGCTTAACATGATCACACGGACCAAACTATTCAACATGAAGCTTAACATGATCACACGGACCAAACTATTCAACAAGAAGCGCTTAACATGATCACACGGACCAAACTATTCAACATGAAGCGCTTAACATGATCACACGGACCAAACTATTCAAACTATTGAAAGAAGCTTAACATGATCACGCAAACTATTCAACACGAAGCGCTTAACATGATCACACGGACCAAACTATTCAACAAGAAGCGCTTAACATGATCACACGGACCAAACTATTCAACATGAAGCGCTTAACATGATCACACGGACCAAACTATTCAACATGAAGCGCTTAACATGATCACACGGACCAAACTATTCAACAAGAAGCGCTTAACATGATCACACGGACCAAACTATTCAACATGAAGCGCTTAACATGATCACACGGACCAAACTATTCAACATGAAGCGCTTAACATGATCACACGGACCAAACTATTCAACATGAAGCGCTTAACATGATCACACGGACCAAACTATTCAACATGAAGCGCTTAACATGATCACACGGACCAAACTATTCAACAAGAAGCGCTTAACATGATCACACGGACCAAACTATTCAAAGCGCTTAACATGATCACACGGACCAAACTATTCAACAAGAAGCGCTTAACATGATCACACACAAACTATTCAAACTATTCAACGGACCAAACTATTCAACATGAAGCGCTTAACATGATCACACGGACCAAACTATTCAACATGAAGCGCTTAACATGATCACACGGACCAAACTATTCAACATGAAGCGCTTAACATGATCACACGGACCAAACTATTCAACAAGAAGCGCTTAACATGATCACACGGACCAAACTATTCAACAAGAAGCGCTTAACATGATCACACGGACCAAACTATTCAACATGAAGCGCTTAACATGATCACACGGACCAAACTATTCAACATGAAGCGCTTAACATGATCACACGGACCAAACTATTCAACATGAAGCGCTTAACATGATCACACGGACCAAACTATTCAACATGAAGCGCTTAACATGATCACACGGACCAAACTATTCAACATGAAGCGCTTAACATGATCACACGGACCAAACTATTCAACATGAAGCGCTTAACATGATCACACGGACCAAACTATTCAACAAGAAGCGCTTAACATGATCACACGGACCAAACTATTCAACAAGAAGCGCTTAACATGATCACACGGACCAAACTATTCAACATGAAGCGCTTAACATGATCACACGGACCAAACTATTCAACATGAAGCGCTTAACATGATCACACGGACCAAACTATTCAACAAGAAGCGCTTAACATGATCACACGGACCAAACTATTCAACAAGAAGCGCTTAACATGATCACACGGACCAAACTATTCAACAAGAAGCGCTTAACATGATCACACGGACCAAACTATTCAACATGAAGCGCTTAACATGATCACACGGACCAAACTATTCAACAAGAAGCGCTTAACATGATCACACGGACCAAACTATTCAACATGAAGCGCTTAACATGATCACACGGACCAAACTATTCAACATGAAGCGCTTAACATGATCACACGGACCAAACTATTCAACATGAAGCGCTTAACATGATCACACGGACCAAACTATTCAACATGAAGCGCTTAACATGATCACACGGACCAAACTATTCAACATGAAGCGCTTAACATGATCACACGGACCAAACTATTCAACAAGAAGCGCTTAACATGATCACACGGACCAAACTATTCAACAAGAAGCGCTTAACATGATCACACGGACCAAACTATTCAACAAGAAGCGCTTAACATGATCACACGGACCAAACTATTCAACATGAAGCGCTTAACATGATCACACGGACCAAACCCGTGTGATCATGTTAAGCGCTTCTTGTTGAATAGTTTGGTCCGTGTGATCATGTTAAGCGCTTCTTGTTGAATAGTTTGGTCCGTGTGATCATGTTAAGCGCTTCTTGTTGAATAGTTTGGTCCGTGTGATCATGTTAAGCGCTTCTTGTTGAATAGTTTGGTCCGTGTGATCATGTTAAGCGCTTCATGTTGAATAGTTTGGTCCGTGTGATCATGTTAAGCGCTTCTTGTTGAATAGTTTGGTCGTGTGTGTGATCATTGTTTGGTAAGTGTGATTAAGCGCTTCATGTTGAATAGTTTGGTCCGTGTGATCACGTTAAGCGCTTCTTGTTGAATAGTTTGGTCCGTGTGATCACGTTAAGCGCTTCATATTGAATAGTTTGGTCCGTGTGATCATGTTAAGCGCTTCATGTTGAATAGTTTGGTCCGTGTGATCATGTTAAGCGCTTCATGTTGAATAGTTTGGTCCGTGTGATCATGTTAAGCGCTTCATGTTGAATAGTTTGGTCCGTGTGATCATGTTAAGCGCTTCATGTTGAATAGTTTGGTCCGTGTGATCATGTTAAGCGCTTCATGTTGAATAGTTTGGTCCGTGTGATCATGTTAAGCGCTTCTTGTTGAATAGTTTGGTCCGTGTGATCATGTTAAGCGCTTCTTGTTGAATAGTTTGGTCCGTGTGATCACGTTAAGCGCTTCATGTTGAATAGTTTGGTCCGTGTGATCATGTTAAGCGCTTCTATTTGAATAGTTTGGTCATGTTAAGCGCTTCATGTTGAATAGTTTGGTCCATCATGTTAAGCGCTTCTTGTTGAATAGTTTGGTCCGTGTGATCATGTTAAGCGCTTCATGTTGAATAGTTTGGTCCGTGTGATCATGTTAAGCGCTTCATGTTGAATAGTTTGGTCCGTGTGATCATGTTAAGCGCTTCTTGTTGAATAGTTTGGTCCGTGTGATCATGTTAAGCGCTTCTTGTTGAATAGTTTGGTCCGTGTGATCACGTTAAGTGCTTCTTGTTGAATAGTTTGGTCCGTGTGATCATGTTAAGCGCTTCTTGTTGAATAGTTTTTGTGTCATGTTAAGCCCTTCTTGTGATCATGTTAAGCGCTTCTTGTTGAATAGTTTTGTCCGTGTGATCACGTTAAGCGCTTCATGTTGAATAGTTTGTTCCATGTGATCATGTTAAGCGCTTCTTGTTGAATAGTTTGGTCCGTGTGATCATGTTAAGCGCTTCTTGTTGAATAGTTTGGTCCGTGTGATCATGTTAAGCGCTTCATGTTGAATAGTTTGGTCCGTGTGATCATGTTAAGCGCTTCTTGTTGAATAGTTTGGTCCGTGTGATCATGTTAAGCGCTTCATGTTGAATAGTTTGGTCCGTTTGATCATGTTAAGCGCTTCATGTTGAATAGTTTGGTCCGTGTGATCATGTTAAGCGCTTCATGTTGAATAGTTTGGTCCATGTGATCATGTTAAGCGCTTCATGTTGAATAGTTTGGTCCGTGTGATCATGTTAAGCGCTTCATGTTGAATAGTTTGGTCCGTGTGATCATGTTAAGCGCTTCTTGTTGAATAGTTTGGTCCGTGTGATCATGTTAAGCGCTTCATGTTGAATAGTTTGGCCGTGTGATCATGTTAAGTGCTTCGTATTGAATAGTTTGGTCCGTTTGATCATGTTAAGCGCTTCATGTTGAATAGTTTGGTCCGTGTGATCATGTTAAGCGCTTCATGTTGAATAGTTTGGTCCGTGTGATCATGTTAAGCGCTTCATGTTGAATAGTTTGGTCCGTGTGAGCGTGTTAAGCGCTTCATATTGATTAGTTTTGTCCGCTCTGTGTTACAGTCGTTTGGTACAATAACCCCCGTGCTTCTCAGATCGTGGGAGATATTTTGGATGTGTCTTGTTTAAAACAAAAAGAAAACTGTTCTTTTTAACTTTGAAAGAGATATCTTTATAACTTCTCCTTAACTGTTGCCGCCCCGATTATACTGTGATAGTTTGTTTGGATCTTTGTGCAGTATATCTTTGCCTTTGCCTTGTGTATTAGCGGGTTTTAAATTTGCAGAACTAGCTTTTTCTTTACTATAATTTGGTGTTTTTATTGCTTGTCCACAATGTATTTTTCTGTATTTAGTACATCATACTCTGATTGCAGACTCAGAGTTTAGCAACATGTATACAAATTAAATTTGGTTGTTCTTTAATGCAACGCTGAAGTCGCCGCAATCTGTTGAAGTCGTGGTACAATGCGCTGCACACTTGGCGGCCGTCCCCACTTAATTGCACGTGCGTTTTGTTTTAAATAACAAAAGGAAATAAAAAAAAAAAAAAAACTATTTGTGTGCCTAAGACTTTAAACCAACAGTGGGCGACCATAACAAAATATTGTTTACCCGATTGTCCTGAAGTGGCGTCAGACTCACCCCCGCTATACATCGGATTTAAGTTGGTCAAACAAATAGCCATCTACTTGACC
>NW_024474559.1:0-1000 GCF_017654505.1 Polyodon spathula
GCGAAAGAGTGAAAACATTGGGTACTGCAAACTTAACTGTACAGAGAGACTGTTAAACAGCTGCCAGTAGCAGTAGTGTCTGGCAAAGGACCAAACCTACTGGGCCGCGGTTGGATTAAGGAGTTGGAATTAAACTGGGGCACTGTAAACCAGATAGGTAGAGACAAAACAACACTCCAGGATGTGTTGAAGAAACATGAGAATGTATTCAAAGAGGAACTGGGGACATTGCGAGGCCCACCGGCTAAAATATATGTTGACAAAGAGGCAACGCCAAGGTTCTTTAAGCCAAGACCTGTGCTATGAAACTGAAGGTGGAGGCTGAGCTGGACCGCTTCTTGAGAGACAAAATAATTGAACCGGTGAAATTCTCTGAGTGGGCAGCTTCCATAGTCCCAATGCTAAAGCCTGATAACTCTATGAGGATTTGCGTAGATTACAAACTTACTGTAAATCTGGTATCCAAACTGGAACAGTATCCCATTCCCAGAATTGAAGATCATTTTGCAAAGCTCTCAGGAGGGGCAAAATTCAACAAATTGGACATGAGTCATACCTATCAATAGGTAAAATTGGATGAGGAATCAAAAAAGTACGTAACTATAAACACACACAAAGGGTTATTTACTGTAAACCGTCTTCCATTCGGGGTTTCATCCAGTCCAGTTATCTTTCAAAGAATTATGGAGGGTTTGCTGCAGGGAATTCCCCATGTAACCATTTACCTGGACGACATCATGGTGACGGGCAAGAATGATCAGGAGCACCTGCAGATGCTAAGCGAGGTACTTCAGAGAGTGGAGGAGGCAGGCCTACGGCTAAAGAGAAGGAAGTGTACCTTTCTGGGAAGTGAGGCTGAGTTTCTGGGTCACAAAGTGGATGCTACAGGACTACACCCACTTAAGAACAAGGTACAAGCTATCCAAAATGCACCTGCACCTACCAACATAACAGAGCTTAAGGCTTACTTAGGACTGTTGAACTATTATAACAGGTTTTT
>NW_024474560.1:0-1000 GCF_017654505.1 Polyodon spathula
ACCTAACCTGTCAACACTGTTGGCTCCACTGCACAAATTGTTGAGAAGAGACACAAAATGGCAATGGAAAAAAGAGCAGGAGGCTGCTTTTGGGAAATCTAAAAAGCTCATGCAATCCACAGATATACTTGTGCATTACGACAGTGAGAAAGAGCTGATTCTGTCCTGTGACGCCTCCCCCTACGGGATAGGCACAGTACTTTCACACCTCATGCCAGATGGGTGGGAGAGACCCATAGGTTTTATGTCAAGAACACTCACATCAGCTGAACGAAACTACTCTCAGCTTGATAAAGAGGGACTGGCTGTGATTTTTGGGGTGCAACGGTTTCACAAGTATCTCTATGGTAGAAAGTTCACCATATGCACAGATCATAAACCGCTTCTTTCACTCTTCAACGAAACGAAGGCTGTTCCACAGATGGTGTCACCAAGGATCCAGAGGTGGGCTGTGACACTGCAGGTGTATGAGTACGTGATAGTCTACAAGGCGGGTAAGGACCACGGCAATGCAGACACCTTGAGTCGTGTGCCACTGCCGGACACTTCCCAATCCACATGTCTGGAAGACAGGGTGCTGATGATGGAAGACATAGCGATGGTGACTGCAGAGGAGGTGAGAGTGCGAACAGGTAAAGATTCCATACTGTCTTGGGTGAGAGAGTACGTTTTAAGGGGGTGGCCACAGCAGGGGGAAGGAACAGATTTTACACCTTACTCTGCTAGGAAGACAGAATTGAGTGTGCAAGATAGTTGTGTCTTGTGGGGGGCACGTGTCATCATCCCACAGCGAGGACGACAGGCTGTGTTGGAACAGCTGCATCAGTGCCATGCAGGGGTTTCGCGCATGAATGCTCTGGCCAGAAGTTATTTCTGGTAGCCCAAACTAGATGAGGAGATAGAGACATGGGTAAAGGCATGTAGCAAGTGTCAGGAACACCGGAAAGCACCAGCCAAAGAAGCTACATCCCTGGGAGTGGCCAGACAGACCCTGGAAGCG
>NW_024474561.1:0-2000 GCF_017654505.1 Polyodon spathula
ATTGCACCTAGATTATGCAGGACCATTTATGGGGCAGATGTTTTTGATACTCATAGATGCTCATTCCAAATGGATGGATGTTTACCCGGTAACTTCAGCAACATCAGCTGTTACAATTGACTGCTTGCGAAAAAGTTTTAGCAATCAGGGATTACCAGAAATGGTAGTTTCTGATAACAGCACCTGTTTTGTCAGCTCAGAGTTGAAGGAATTCATGAACAAAAATGGCATTGTCCATGTTACATCAACCCCGTTTCATGCGCCTTCCAACGGTCTCGCAGAACGAGCCGTTCAAATATTCAAGACGATGATGAAGAAAGCAGGAGAAGGAAGTATGTCAACTAAAGTGTCAAGGGTACTATTCAGCTATAGGTTAACACCTCAAACTACCACAGGACTCTTCCCAGCAGAGATGTTACTAGGGAGGAAACTTCGGGCCACGCTTGATTTAGTGCATCCCGATTTAAAGAGAAAAGTGGAACTTAAGCAGAATAAACAAAAGGAACACCACGACAAGCACACAAAGGGGAGGAGTTTTGGAGACGGAGACTCTGTGATGACAAGAAACTTCAGTTACGGTCCCAAGTGGATACCAGGAGTCATTGCAACAGTGACTGGTCATGTATCTTTCAAGGTAATGCTGGGAGATGGCAGAATAGTATGCAGACACATAGATCAGATCCTGTCTAGACAACCCAACACCATTGGGTCAGAGGATATTGTGCAGGACACACCTGCAGAGGTTCTATAACCACCAGCTAGAGTAACCATGCCAGATGAACTTGGTCCAAACAATGCGGACACTGTCTCAGAGCAGCTTGCTTTGAAACCAGAGGAACAAACTGGGAGTTCCCCAAAGGTGGGCAGGGACAATCAAAGCATGGCACAAGCTGTGTGTCGTTCCCAAAGAACTGTCAAAAAGCCTGGTTACCTGAAGGACTTTGACTTTGAAGTTTGAAATTAAATATTTATGTACAGTTAAGGATGGACTATTTTGTGTAGTTGTTGTTACAGCAATAGTTCAGAGACATCATAAGAACATAAGAACATAAGAAAGTTTGCAAACAAGAGGAGGTCATTCGGCCCATCTTGCACTACTGGTTGTTAGTAGTTTATTGATCCCAAAATCTCATCAAGCAGCTTCTTGAAGGATCCCAGGGTGTCAGCTTCAACAACATTATTGGGGAGTTGATTCCAGACCCTCACAATTCTCTGTGTAAAAAAGTTCCTCCTATTTCCTAGTGTATTAGTGTTACATTTTGTTTATAACTGTGCTTAAACTGTTTCCAAATTTTAGAGAAGCTGAAATCTTAAGGGGGGAAGAATGTAGTAATGTGAATGCTTATGTATATAATGCTGTTCAAGTTATGCCACTAGAGGTCAGTAGCGCCCTACATACTTACCCTCTACTTAGGATACCGTGGGGTCGATTGTGTAGGTTTCAACAGAGATTGTTCTAATAAAGACACTGTGATTAGTTATACTCTTGCATCTTGGGATCTCGGGTTATTACAGTGTGAAACTTCAAATCAGAACTGGGAGGGGACACTGTGTCTGCTTGAACCACGTGGTAATTGTACAATTCTGCAGCGTGTGGTCCAGTGGTTAAAGGGCTGTAACCAGGAGGTTACCAGTTCAAACCCCTCGAGTAGCTTGACCTCTTGTGCTCAGTCTCGTTGTTGTAAGTGACTCTGCAGCTGATGCATAGCTCACACACTCTAGTCTCTAAGTCATCTTGAGTAAAGGCGTCTGCTAAATAAACACATAATAATGAAGTTACAGATTTACACACATAAAAAACAGCCTATATTAATTACAGAAATAATCTATACCCTTTTCAAAGACATAATTATAAATACATTTTAAAATGACATTGGGATACTTTATAGTCTCCGTTTTAAACATTCTGTATCAATAAAGAACATGTTTAATTTCCTGGTTTTAGAGTTAGCAGTTTGAGTTTTATTGGCAAACAATACATTTATAAGAAAGACAACTAT
>NW_024474562.1:0-1354 GCF_017654505.1 Polyodon spathula
TTTCCTTTTCCCCTGGGCATATAAAAGCTAAAAATAAGTGAAATCAGAGGAGCTATTCATCAGCGCAGGTGTTTAGAATTGTTTTATTTATTTATTTATTTTAGAAATGTTTACTGAGAATTTCATTTTTACATTTTTCTTCTTAAATAGCGAGTGGTTTCATCGAACTGTCATTTGGTAACAGCGACATTGGAAACATCTTTTCTGTCAGATTTTCCAGCTGTTTCGTGCATAAATTAAACTGGACACTCCCCGTAGGACCGCCTACAAGACAAGACAGCAGTCAAATTAAAAAGGGAGTCATTAAATCAATCGCGAATTGCGGATCAAACACCGCATCTCAAGGACTCGACAATGAATCCACTGCGAGTGAAATCTGTACAGTGCGCCACAGTCAAACCACAGAGTATCTGATTGAAGCAAAGCCTCGGCCCTGTCGTATAATTTTGCAATGCCTTACACAGCCCCAGAATGAGTGGCACGTCGATAGCCAATCTAAAACCTGAAACTATACCGTAGATTAGAATCCCACTATGTCGTGCCTTTTTACACTCACATCTTGTGCTCCCCAGTGAGCCCGGCCGCTGATTTGCTTCGGGCGACAGCAAACAAAATTAAAGGCAGTACTGAAACTTTGAGTTAATTGTTAGCAATAAATTAATAAATCAGTGTATACTACATCCGGTACATGGCAGTAAGTATTTTTTTTAAATTACTACTTGCAAAATAGTATTTACTAATTTCTATTCATCATACATTTCTGGCAACCTATTTTCTATTTGTATTTTAAATACATTTGGAGACCATTGGTTTCTATTTAACTAGTTTCCTTGACTATTTTGCAACCCTTGACTTCACTGTGAACTGGAAGTCTATTGACTTCAGCTCGGACATGGACTCTTTATATTAAACTGCCATCCAATTGCCTTTCCTGGAGGAGTTCTCAAGAGACAGCAAGCTTCCAATGTCTTCAGTTGTGAAGGGTGTGGTGGCCAAGTGGTAAGGTGTTGGTCTTGTAAACCAAAGATAAACGGTTTAAACTTCGTCAGTGCCTTGCTGCTGTTTTTCCAAACATTATTTGTTACTACATTTTTCCTTCATAGATTAAACCTCAAATGTTAACTTACATTTAGTATTTTCATTAAGGGGCACTCAGATTTGAGCCGGGGAACTTCTTGATCTGCCGTCAAATGCTCTCCCACTGAGCTATACCCCCATTACACAACGCCCTTTCTGCCAAACACAAACAACAGTACCAAGCTGCAGTTCAGAAATACAAACACAATGGCTAGTTATTTTTAATTTGTATCCCCCAGCAAAATTTTTCAACAAAACTCAGGAAATATCGTAAGGT
>NW_024474563.1:0-14007 GCF_017654505.1 Polyodon spathula
ATGCCACTGCATGTTTCAATACACCAATTCTAAGGACGTCAGCTGAAGCATTTGAACTGCTGTTAATTATTCTAATTTTTTTTACAAATGAATCAAGATGATAATAGTTGTTGTTGTTGTTGTTGTTGTTGTTGTTGTTGTTGAATTGCACAAATTGTGATTCTCTAGAGACAAAGGACCAAATGCCACTGCATGTGTCTTGATACACCAATTCTATGGGTCAGCTGAAGCATTTGAACTGCTGTTAATTAGTATATATTTTTTTTACAAATACATTGATGATAATAGTTGTTGTTGTTGCTGTTGTTGAATTGCACAAATTGTGACTCTCTAGAGACAAAGGACCAAATGCCACTGCATGTCTTGATACACCAAGTCTAAGGAAGTCAGCTGAAGCATTTGAACTGCTGTTATATTTTTTTATGAATACATCATTTGTTGAATTGCAGTAGCAGTGTATAGTATGGAACCTGTGGGTCTGGAAGTCTGCTAATTTGTGTTGTGGTAGTGTGGCCGAGCGGTCTAAGGCGCTGGATTAAGGCTCCAGTCTCTCTGGAGGCGTGGGTTCGAATCCCACCGCTGCCATCTTGCTTTTTTTAACACCCACCTTGGACTTTTGAACTGCTGTAAAAGTAAATGTTCCGTTCCTTGGAATATTTACATGCATGCATGTCAGAGCCAATGGTGTAGTGGTATCATACAAGATTCCCATTCTTGTGACCTGGGTACATTTCCCATTTGTCACAACATGCAAAGGTAGTGTTTGTTTTTTTCATTCCAATCATTATGTTAAGATTTTACATCAATAATTTGTTGTTAAATTGTGTAAGCAGCCTATAGTATGACACCTGGAGGTCTAGCAGTCTGCGGTCTGGTAGTGTGGCTGTGCGGTCTAAAGTGCCGGATATAAGTTTCAGTCTCTCTGGAGGTGTGGGTTTCAATCCCACCACTGCTATCTGGAGTTTACATCACCTCTGCCCCCCTTTTCACAAGAAGCAAGAGGACTTGTGACTCTCTAGAGACAAAGGACCAAATGCCACTGCATGTTTCAATACACCAATTCTAAGGACGTCAGCTGAAGCATTTGAACTGCTGTTAATTATTCTAATTTTTTTTACAAATGAATCAAGATGATAATAGTTGTTGTTGTTGTTGTTGTTGTTGTTGTTGAATTGCACAAATTGTGATTCTCTAGAGACAAAGGACCAAATGCCACTGCATGTGTCTTGATACACCAATTCTATGGGTCAGCTGAAGCATTTGAACTGCTGTTAATTATTATATATTTTTTTTACAAATACATTGATGATAATAGTTGTTGTTGTTGCTGTTGCACAAATTGTGACTCTCTAGAGACAAAGGACCAAATGCCACTGCATGTCTTGATACACCAAGTCTAAGGAAGTCAGCTGAAGCATTTGAACTGCTGTTATATTTTTTTATGAATACATCATTTGTTGAATTGCAGTAGCAGTGTATAGTATGGAACCTGTGGGTCTGGAAGTCTGCTAATTTGTGTTGTGGTAGTGTGGCCGAGCGGTCTAAGGCGCTGGATTAAGGCTCCAGTCTCTCTGGAGGCGTGGGTTCGAATCCCACCGCTGCCATCTTGCTTTTTTTAACACCCACCTTGGACTTTTGAACTGCTGTAAAAGTAAATGTTCCGTTCCTTGGAATATTTACATGCATGCATGTCAGAGCCAATGGTGTAGTGGTATCATACAAGATTCCCATTCTTGTGACCTGGGTACATTTCCCATTTGTCACAACATGCAAAGGTAGTGTTTGTTTTTTTCATTCCAATCATTATGTTAAGATTTTACATCAATAATTTGTTGTTAAATTGTGTAAGCAGCCTATAGTATGACACCTGGAGGTCTAGCAGTCTGCGGTCTGGTAGTGTGGCTGTGCGGTCTAAAGTGCCGGATATAAGTTTCAGTCTCTCTGGAGGTGTGGGTTTCAATCCCACCACTGCTATCTGGAGTTTACATCACCTCTGCCCCCCTTTTCACAAGAAGCAAGAGGACTTGTGACTCTCTAGAGACAAAGGACCAAATGCCACTGCATGTTTCAATACACCAATTCTAAGGACGTCAGCTGAAGCATTTGAACTGCTGTTAATTATTCTAATTTTTTTTACAAATGAATCAAGATGATAATAGTTGTTGTTGTTGTTGTTGTTGTTGAATTGCACAAATTGTGATTCTCTAGAGACAAAGGACCAAATGCCACTGCATGTGTCTTGATACACCAATTCTATGGGTCAGCTGAAGCATTTGAACTGCTGTTAATTATTATATATTTTTTTTACAAATACATTTGATAATAGTTGTTGTTGTTGCTGTTGTTGAATTGCACAAATTGTGACTCTCTAGAGACAAAGGACCAAATGCCACTGCATGTCTTGATACACCAAGTCTAAGGAAGTCAGCTGAAGCATTTGAACTGCTGTTATATTTTTTTATGAATACATCATTTGTTGAATTGCAGTAGCAGTGTATAGTATGGAACCTGTGGGTCTGGAAGTCTGCTAATTTGTGTTGTGGTAGTGTGGCCGAGCGGTCTAAGGCGCTGGATTAAGGCTCCAGTCTCTCTGGAGGCGTGGGTTCGAATCCCACCGCTGCCATCTTGCTTTTTTTAACACCCACCTTGGACTTTTGAACTGCTGTAAAAGTAAATGTTCCGTTCCTTGGAATATTTACATGCATGCATGTCAGAGCCAATGGTGTAGTGGTATCATACAAGATTCCCATTCTTGTGACCTGGGTACATTTCCCATTTGTCACAACATGCAAAGGTAGTGTTTGTTTTTTTCATTCCAATCATTATGTTAAGATTTTACATCAATAATTTGTTGTTAAATTGTGTAAGCAGCCTATAGTATGACACCTGGAGGTCTAGCAGTCTGCGGTCTGGTAGTGTGGCTGTGCGGTCTAAAGTGCCGGATATAAGTTTCAGTCTCTCTGGAGGTGTGGGTTTCAATCCCACCACTGCTATCTGGAGTTTACATCACCTCTGCCCCCCTTTTCACAAGAAGCAAGAGGACTTGTGACTCTCTAGAGACAAAGGACCAAATGCCACTGCATGTTTTAATACACCAATTCTAAGGACGTCAGCTGAAGCATTTGAACTGCTGTTAATTATTCTAATTTTTTTTACAAATGAATCAAGATGATAATAGTTGTTGTTGTTGTTGTTGTTGTTGTTGTTGTTGTTGAATTGCACAAATTGTGATTCTCTAGAGACAAAGGACCAAATGCCACTGCATGTGTCTTGATACACCAATTCTATGGGTCAGCTGAAGCATTTGAACTGCTGTTAATTAGTATATATTTTTTTACAAATACATTGATGATAATAGTTGTTGTTGTTGTTGTTGTTGTTGAATTGCACAAATTGTGATTCTCTAGAGACAAAGGACCAAATGCCACTGCATGTCTTGATACACCAAGTCTAAGGAAGTCAGCTGAAGCATTTGAACTGCTGTTATATTTTTTTATGAATACATCATTTGTTGAATTGCAGTAGCAGTGTATAGTATGGAACCTGTGGGTCTGGAAGTCTGCTAATTTGTGTTGTGGTAGTGTGGCCGAGCGGTCTAAGGCGCTGGATTAAGGCTCCAGTCTCTCTGGAGGCGTGGGTTCGAATCCCACCGCTGCCATCTTGCTTTTTTTAACACCCACCTTGGACTTTTGAACTGCTGTAAAAGTAAATGTTCCGTTCCTTGGAATATTTACATGCATGCATGTCAGAGCCAATGGTGTAGTGGTATCATACAAGATTCCCATTCTTGTGACCTGGGTACATTTCCCATTTGTCACAACATGCAAAGGTAGTGTTTGTTTTTTTCATTCCAATCATTATGTTAAGATTTTACATCAATAATTTGTTGTTAAATTGTGTAAGCAGCCTATAGTATGACACCTGGAGGTCTAGCAGTCTGCGGTCTGGTAGTGTGGCTGTGCGGTCTAAAGTGCCGGATATAAGTTTCAGTCTCTCTGGAGGTGTGGGTTTCAATCCCACCACTGCTATCTGGAGTTTACATCACCTCTGCCCCCCTTTTCACAAGAAGCAAGAGGACTTGTGACTCTCTAGAGACAAAGGACCAAATGCCACTGCATGTTTCAATACACCAATTCTAAGGACGTCAGCTGAAGCATTTGAACTGCTGTTAATTATTCTAATTTTTTTTACAAATGAATCAAGATGATAATAGTTGTTGTTGTTGTTGTTGTTGTTGTTGTTGTTGTTGTTGAATTGCACAAATTGTGATTCTCTAGAGACAAAGGACCAAATGCCACTGCATGTGTCTTGATACACCAATTCTATGGGTCAGCTGAAGCATTTGAACTGCTGTTAATTATTATATATTTTTTTTACAAATACATTGATGATAATAGTTGTTGTTGTTGCTGTTGTTGAATTGCACAAATTGTGACTCTCTAGAGACAAAGGACCAAATGCCGCTGCATGTTTTGATACACCAATTCTAAGGAAGTCAGCTGAAGCATTTGAACTGCTGTTATATTTTTTTATGAATACATCATTTGTTGAATTGCAGTAGCAGTGTATAGTATGGAACCTGTGGGTCTGGAAGTCTGCTAATTTGTGTTGTGGTAGTGTGGCCGAGCGGTCTAAGGCGCTGGATTAAGGCTCCAGTCTCTCTGGAGGCGTGGGTTCGAATCCCACCGCTGCCATCTTGCTTTTTTTAACACCCACCTTGGACTTTTGAACTGCTGTAAAAGTAAATGTTCCGTTCCTTGGAATATTTACATGCATGCATGTCAGAGCCAATGGTGTAGTGGTATCATACAAGATTCCCATTCTTGTGACCTGGGTACATTTCCCATTTGTCACAACATGCAAAGGTAGTGTTTGTTTTTTTCATTCCAATCATTATGTTAAGATTTTACATCAATAATTTGTTGTTAAATTGTGTAAGCAGCCTATAGTATGACACCTGGAGGTCTAGCAGTCTGCGGTCTGGTAGTGTGGCTGTGCGGTCTAAAGTGCCGGATATAAGTTTCAGTCTCTCTGGAGGTGTGGGTTTCAATCCCACCACTGCTATCTGGAGTTTACATCACCTCTGCCCCCCTTTTCACAAGAAGCAAGAGGACTTGTGACTCTCTAGAGACAAAGGACCAAATGCCACTGCATGTTTCAATACACCAATTCTAAGGACGTCAGCTGAAGCATTTGAACTGCTGTTAATTATTCTAATTTTTTTTACAAATGAATCAAGATGATTGTTGTTGTTGTTGTTGTTGTTGTTGTTGAATTGCACAAATTGTGATTCTCTAGAGACAAAGGACCAAATGCCACTGCATGTGTCTTGATACACCAATTCTATGGGTCAGCTGAAGCATTTGAACTGCTGTTAATTATTATATATTTTTTTTACAAATACATTGATGATAATAGTTGTTGTTGTTGCTGTTGTTGAATTGCACAAATTGTGACTCTCTAGAGACAAAGGACCAAATGCCACTGCATGTCTTGATACACCAATTCTAAGGAAGTCAGCTGAAGCATTTGAACTGCTGTTATATTTTTTTATGAATACATCATTTGTTGAATTGCAGTAGCAGTGTATAGTATGGAACCTGTGGGTCTGGAAGTCTGCTAATTTGTGTTGTGGTAGTGTGGCCGAGCGGTCTAAGGCGCTGGATTAAGGCTCCAGTCTCTCTGGAGGCGTGGGTTCGAATCCCACCGCTGCCATCTTGCTTTTTTTAACACCCACCTTGGACTTTTGAACTGCTGTAAAAGTAAATGTTCCGTTCCTTGGAATATTTACATGCATGCATGTCAGAGCCAATGGTGTAGTGGTATCATACAAGATTCCCATTCTTGTGACCTGGGTACATTTCCCATTTGTCACAACATGCAAAGGTAGTGTTTGTTTTTTTCATTCCAATCATTATGTTAAGATTTTACATCAATAATTTGTTGTTAAATTGTGTAAGCAGCCTATAGTATGACACCTGGAGGTCTAGCAGTCTGCGGTCTGGTAGTGTGGCTGTGCGGTCTAAAGTGCCGGATATAAGTTTCAGTCTCTCTGGAGGTGTGGGTTTCAATCCCACCACTGCTATCTGGAGTTTACATCACCTCTGCCCCCCTTTTCACAAGAAGCAAGAGGACTTGTGACTCTCTAGAGACAAAGGACCAAATGCCACTGCATGTTTCAATACACCAATTCTAAGGACGTCAGCTGAAGCATTTGAACTGCTGTTAATTATTCTAATTTTTTTTACAAATGAATCAAGATGATAAAGATGATTGTTGTTGTTGTTGTTGTTGTTGTTGTTGAATTGCACAAATTGTGATTCTCTAGAGACAAAGGACCAAATGCCACTGCATGTGTCTTGATACACCAATTCTATGGGTCAGCTGAAGCATTTGAACTGCTGTTAATTATTATATATTTTTTTTACAAATACATTGATGATAATAGTTGTTGTTGTTGCTGTTGTTGAATTGCACAAATTGTGACTCTCTAGAGACAAAGGACCAAATGCCACTGCATGTCTTGATACACCAATTCTAAGGAAGTCAGCTGAAGCATTTGAACTGCTGTTATATTTTTTTATGAATACATCATTTGTTGAATTGCAGTAGCAGTGTATAGTATGGAACCTGTGGGTCTGGAAGTCTGCTAATTTGTGTTGTGGTAGTGTGGCCGAGCGGTCTAAGGCGCTGGATTAAGGCTCCAGTCTCTCTGGAGGCGTGGGTTCGAATCCCACCGCTGCCATCTTGCTTTTTTTAACACCCACCTTGGACTTTTGAACTGCTGTAAAAGTAAATGTTCCGTTCCTTGGAATATTTGGAATATTTAATGCATGCATGTCAGAGCCAATGGTGTAGTGGTATCATACAAGATTCCCATTCTTGTGACCTGGGTACATTTCCCATTTGTCACAACATGCAAAGGTAGTGTTTGTTTTTTTCATTCCAATCATTATGTTAAGATTTTACATCAATAATTTGTTGTTAAATTGTGTAAGCAGCCTATAGTATGACACCTGGAGGTCTAGCAGTCTGCGGTCTGGTAGTGTGGCTGTGCGGTCTAAAGTGCCGGATATAAGTTTCAGTCTCTCTGGAGGTGTGGGTTTCAATCCCACCACTGCTATCTGGAGTTTACATCACCTCTGCCCCCCTTTTCACAAGAAGCAAGAGGACTTGTGACTCTCTAGAGACAAAGGACCAAATGCCACTGCATGTTTTAATACACCAATTCTAAGGACGTCAGCTGAAGCATTTGAACTGCTGTTAATTATTCTAATTTTTTTTACAAATGAATCAAGATGATAATAGTTGTTGTTGTTGTTGTTGTTGTTGTTGAATTGCACAAATTGTGATTCTCTAGAGACAAAGGACCAAATGCCACTGCATGTGTCTTGATACACCAATTCTATGGGTCAGCTGAAGCATTTGAACTGCTGTTAATTATTATATATTTTTTTTACAAATACATTGATGATAATAGTTGTTGTTGTTGCTGTTGTTGAATTGCACAAATTGTGACTCTCTAGAGACAAAGGACCAAATGCCACTGCATGTCTTGATACACCAAGTCTAAGGAAGTCAGCTGAAGCATTTGAACTGCTGTTATATTTTTTTATGAATACATCATTTGTTGAATTGCAGTAGCAGTGTATAGTATGGAACCTGTGGGTCTGGAAGTCTGCTAATTTGTGTTGTGGTAGTGTGGCCGAGCGGTCTAAGGCGCTGGATTAAGGCTCCAGTCTCTCTGGAGGCGTGGGTTCGAATCCCACCGCTGCCATCTTGCTTTTTTTAACACCCACCTTGGACTTTTGAACTGCTGTAAAAGTAAATGTTCCGTTCCTTGGAATATTTACATGCATGCATGTCAGAGCCAATGGTGTAGTGGTATCATACAAGATTCCCATTCTTGTGACCTGGGTACATTTCCCATTTGTCACAACATGCAAAGGTAGTGTTTGTTTTTTTCATTCCAATCATTATGTTAAGATTTTACATCAATAATTTGTTGTTAAATTGTGTAAGCAGCCTATAGTATGACACCTGGAGGTCTAGCAGTCTGCGGTCTGGTAGTGTGGCTGTGCGGTCTAAAGTGCCGGATATAAGTTTCAGTCTCTCTGGAGGTGTGGGTTTCAATCCCACCACTGCTATCTGGAGTTTACATCACCTCTGCCCCCCTTTTCACAAGAAGCAAGAGGACTTGTGACTCTCTAGAGACAAAGGACCAAATGCCACTGCATGTTTCAATACACCAATTCTAAGGACGTCAGCTGAAGCATTTGAACTGCTGTTAATTATTCTAATTTTTTTTACAAATGAATCAATGAATCATGTTGTTGTTGTTGTTGTTGTTGTTGTTGTTGAATTGCACAAATTGTGATTCTCTAGAGACAAAGGACCAAATGCCACTGCATGTGTCTTGATACACCAATTCTATGGGTCAGCTGAAGCATTTGAACTGCTGTTAATTATTATATATTTTTTTTACAAATACATTGATGATAATAGTTGTTGTTGTTGCTGTTGTTGAATTGCACAAATTGTGACTCTCTAGAGACAAAGGACCAAATGCCACTGCATGTCTTGATACACCAATTCTAAGGAAGTCAGCTGAAGCATTTGAACTGCTGTTATATTTTTTTATGAATACATCATTTGTTGAATTGCAGTAGCAGTGTATAGTATGGAACCTGTGGGTCTGGAAGTCTGCTAATTTGTGTTGTGGTAGTGTGGCCGAGCGGTCTAAGGCGCTGGATTAAGGCTCCAGTCTCTCTGGAGGCGTGGGTTCGAATCCCACTGCTGCCATCTTGCTTTTTTTAACACCCACCTTGGACTTTTGAACTGCTGTAAAAGTAAATGTTCCGTTCCTTGGAATATTTACATGCATGCATGTCAGAGCCAATGGTGTAGTGGTATCATACAAGATTCCCATTCTTGTGACCTGGGTACATTTCCCATTTGTCACAACATGCAAAGGTAGTGTTTGTTTTTTTCATTCCAATCATTATGTTAAGATTTTACATCAATAATTTGTTGTTAAATTGTGTAAGCAGCCTATAGTATGACACCTGGAGGTCTAGCAGTCTGCGGTCTGGTAGTGTGGCTGTGCGGTCTAAAGTGCCGGATATAAGTTTCAGTCTCTCTGGAGGTGTGGGTTTCAATCCCACCACTGCTATCTGGAGTTTACATCACCTCTGCCCCCCTTTTCACAAGAAGCAAGAGGACTTGTGACTCTCTAGAGACAAAGGACCAAATGCCACTGCATGTTTCAATACACCAATTCTAAGGACGTCAGCTGAAGCATTTGAACTGCTGTTAATTATTCTAATTTTTTTTACAAATGAATCAAGATGATAATAGTTGTTGTTGTTGTTGTTGTTGTTGTTGTTGTTGAATTGCACAAATTGTGATTCTCTAGAGACAAAGGACCAAATGCCACTGCATGTGTCTTGACACACCAATTCTATGGGTCAGCTGAAGCATTTGAACTGCTGTTAATTATTATAATACAAATATGATAATGCACAAATTGTTGTTGTAGCTGACCAAATGCCACTTGTTGAATTGCACAAATGACTCTCTAGAGACAAAGGACCAAATTTTTTTACAAAGCTGAAGCATTTGAACTGCTGTTATATTTTTTTATGAATACATCATTTGTTGAATTGCAGTAGCAGTGTATAGTATGGAACCTGTGGGTCTGGAAGTCTGCTAATTTGTGTTGTGGTAGTGTGGCCGAGCGGTCTAAGGCGCTGGATTAAGGCTCCAGTCTCTCTGGAGGCGTGGGTTCGAATCCCACCGCTGCCATCTTGCTTTTTTTAACACCCACCTTGGACTTTTGAACTGCTGTAAAAGTAAATGTTCCGTTCCTTGGAATATTTACATGCATGCATGTCAGAGCCAATGGTGTAGTGGTATCATACAAGATTCCCATTCTTGTGACCTGGGTACATTTCCCATTTGTCACAACATGCAAAGGTAGTGTTTGTTTTTTTCATTCCAATCATTATGTTAAGATTTTACATCAATAATTTGTTGTTAAATTGTGTAAGCAGCCTATAGTATGACACCTGGAGGTCTAGCAGTCTGCGGTCTGGTAGTGTGGCTGTGCGGTCTAAAGTGCCGGATATAAGTTTCAGTCTCTCTGGAGGTGTGGGTTTCAATCCCACCACTGCTATCTGGAGTTTACATCACCCCTGCCCCCCTTTTCACAAGAAGCAAGAGGACTTGTGACTCTCTAGAGACAAAGGACCAAATGCCACTGCATGTTTCAATACACCAATTCTAAGGACGTCAGCTGAAGCATTTGAACTGCTGTTAATATTCTAATTTTTTTTACAAATGAATCAAGATGATAATATTTGATAATGTTGTTGTTGTTGTTGTTGTTGTTGAATTGCACAAATTGTGATTCTCTAGAGACAAAGGACCAAATGCCACTGTGTGTCTTGACACACCAATTCTATGGGTCAGCTGAAGCATTTTGTTGTTACATTTGTTGTTGTTGTTGTTGTTGTTGTTGAATTGCACAAATTGTGATTCTCTAGAGACAAAGGACCAAATGCCACTGCATGTGTCTTGATACACCAATTCTATGGGTCAGCTGAAGCATTTGAACTGCTGTTAATTATTATATATTTTTTTTACAAATACATTGATGATAATAGTTGTTGTTGTTGCTGTTGTTGAATTGCACAAATTGTGACTCTCTAGAGACAAAGGACCAAATGCCACTGCATGTCTTGATACACCAAGTCTAAGGAAGTCAGCTGAAGCATTTGAACTGCTGTTATATTTTTTTATGAATACATCATTTGTTGAATTGCAGTAGCAGTGTATAGTATGGAACCTGTGGGTCTGGAAGTCTGCTAATTTGTGTTGTGGTAGTGTGGCCGAGCGGTCTAAGGCGCTGGATTAAGGCTCCAGTCTCTCTGGAGGCGTGGGTTCGAATCCCACCGCTGCCATCTTGCTTTTTTTAACACCCACCTTGGACTTTTGAACTGCTGTAAAAGTAAATGTTCCGTTCCTTGGAATATTTACATGCATGCATGTCAGAGCCAATGGTGTAGTGGTATCATACAAGATTCCCATTCTTGTGACCTGGGTACATTTCCCATTTGTCACAACATGCAAAGGTAGTGTTTGTTTTTTTCATTCCAATCATTATGTTAAGATTTTACATCAATAATTTGTTGTTAAATTGTGTAAGCAGCCTATAGTATGACACCTGGAGGTCTAGCAGTCTGCGGTCTGGTAGTGTGGCTGTGCGGTCTAAAGTGCCGGATATAAGTTTCAGTCTCTCTGGAGGTGTGGGTTTCAATCCCACCACTGCTATCTGGAGCACCCCTGCCCCCCTTTTCACAAGAAGCAAGAGGACTTGTGACTCTCTAGAGACAAAGGACCAAATGCCACTGCATGTTAATACACCAATTCTAAGTGACCCTGGTCAGCTGAAGCATTTGGGAGCCAACATTCCTGTAAGAAGAAAACATCTGCCTCCATATTTGACAAGAAATCAAAAATGGATAAGCACCGTACTGGACTAATCAAGCTTCTAACATTTATTGAGGTCACTGTTAATGCCATCAGTAATAAGAAAAGGGTAACACCTCTTTACATCCATGACTTATTTAGGTGTTTCCACCATATTCGTAGCCTTAACAAAATCCTCCACACAGGATAGATCTAAAAACATGTCACCACTATAGTTCACATTTCCATCAAATTGTGGCGGTGTCTCAGGACTCATGGGTGAATGTAAATTTATTAACAATGGCGAATCATCCACTTCCCCTTCTCCTTCACCTTCTTGCCCTTCACTCAAATCCACCCTTTGTTTCTTTTTGCTTTGTTTCTTTTTAATAAAAAGCCCCTCATTTTTTTCACTCTCCATTTTCCTTTTCTCCAGCAGTCTATCTTGCTCCATATCCTCCTCTTCCTCCCTCACTAATGCTTTGGCTACATTTTTTTCTGCCATTTCTTCTAACATTTCTTCCATTAACCGATTCACATCACTTGCACACACTCTTACACCCCTAACAACCAACCCTTGATTCTCTGTACTACCTCCCTCACCCCCACTATCAGCCTCACTACCATTTCTCCCTGTCTCACCTGTCCTCATCTCAGTTTCAACCTTGTTAGTCACCTGCTCATCAGAGCCAACCACCTCCTTCCCTCCCTCAGCGTTCGAAAAAAACTCCCCCGATGCACCTGGGCCCTCATTCAAATCTACCTCCAAATCCACCAGATTTGTCTCGTTTTGCACAACTTCTTTGTCCACATTCACTTCTGTTCCTTTCCTCAGTCTATTAGAAAAGGACAGAGGACAGTCTCTGAACAAATGTTTATCATCCCCACACAAATTGCAAGCTTTCCTTTTCACACACTGTGCAGCCACGTGCCCGTCCTCCTTACAAATACCACAAACAACTCTTGCGCACACCACTGCTAAATGGCCCAATTCACCACATTTTCTACAGTATTTAGGCTGTCCCTGGTAGTTTACAAAACCCCAGCTACTTCCCAACATAATATCTGATGGAATGTGCCGGAAGCCTCCATAATCCTGAGGGTCACTTGCCAGCCTCACCAACACTCTCCATGTACCATTCCATACCCAGTCCAAATCACATACCTTTACAGGAGCTCTTTTAACATCACAATATCTACACAGCCAAGTACGAATATCATAATCTGTAACACTCTCACTTAACATTCTCACAACTACAGTTTTCACAGAGTTGTCTGACAAAGCTTCAACATTAAACTTAACAAGAGCCGGCAAGTCTTTCTTTTCCTCATATCTGGTCCAAAATGCTCTATACACTCCTTCATTACAAAAACTTACATCCCAAGACATACCATTTGGTAAAGCAATAAGGCAGTTCAAATCTTTAGGTTCAAATTTCAAGGCCCTCTGTAATACACACCTACTGAATTCTAACCTCCCCATCTCCATCCTCAAATCCCCTTCTGTGTATTTCTTCTTTAAAGAAAACCGTACACAGTTGTACCTTCTCTCTCCCATCCTTGCAAACGACATCACAAAACAATTAAATGTGAGGTGCCCCAAGGGGCCCTACCCGATAAAACACAACGCTGATCTCTCCGCTCTCTGCTATCCGGTCCCCCTCCACAAGAAATACCGGCACGCCTTTAGAGCTCCTGTAAAAGATAAACACAAAACCTTAGTTGTTTTGTGTGTGCATTTCATTATTGTTGTCCACAACTCACACACCACCCTCCATGCCCCAGTCCACACCCCATCATCATCCCTCACTTTCATAGCTTCCCCCTTCACATTACAGTACCTCCTCAACCAAGTGCACACATCCTGGCCTCTCACCACCTCTGAGCCCATCCTCACAATCACCACCCTTCGTGCATTATTTGTAAGTTTCTCTATACACTGGGTCCCTTCTCAACGCTTGTGCCAGCGGCTCCATACAACAGATAAACAGGAGCAGAGATAACGGACACCCCTGACGGACGCCACATTCCACACTAATAGGATTTGACAAAAACCCATTTACCAAAACCCTGCTATATACACCCTTATATAGCAGGCCCACCCAGTCTAAAAACCTCTTTGCAAACCCCATTTTTTGCAGAACACCAAACATGAACTGATGCGAGACCCGATCGTAACCTTTTTCAAGATCTAAATTTAATATATATAATCGAATCCCTCTGTCTCTCGCGTAACAGATGACATCTCTCATCAGTACCAGGCTGTCCGTGATCTTCCTCCCTGGAACGGCACAAGTTTGATCCAGGTGGATAACGTTCCCCAATACACCCCTCATACGTTGAGCCAATAATTTGCTGAAGAACTTAAAATCCTGGTTCAATAATGTGATTGGTCGCCAATTTTTTAGCTCAGTCTTATCCCCCTTCTTAAAAATCAAAGTAATAATACCCTCTCTAAATGAGGGGGGAAACTCCCCTCCCCCTTCCCCACACTCCCAAAACAAGGCCAACAAATCTGGTGCCACCAACTCCCAAAAC
>NW_024474564.1:0-2025 GCF_017654505.1 Polyodon spathula
TTTAAATAAAACTCCACCGGGAGTCCATCCCCCCCTGGTGTCTTGCCCAGCCTCACCCCCCTCACCACCTCATCTAACTCTTCCCTCGTGAAATCCACGTCCAGCTGCCCTCCATCCCCTACCTCCCGCTCCAGATGTCCTAACACCTCCTCCATAACCCCCACTTCAATTTTTTTCTTCCCATAAAGGCCCCCATAAAACTCCTCCACCACCCTCAACAGCCCCTCAGTAGTCTTAACTAAGGCCCCATTATCCCCTTTCATAGAGTCTATTAACTTCCTCCCATCCAACACTTTTTTAAAAAAGTACCGGCTACACTTTTCATTTTCCTCTAAATGCTTTTCCCTGCTCTTAAATAAGAGCCCCTTCACCCTCCTTTCTACCACCCCCCTCATCCTCTTCTTCACTTCCTTGATCTCTTCACTGAAGTCCAGCCCTGCATTGTATAGCTTAGTTAAGCTCACCAGCTCCTTGAATAAACTCTTCTCCTCTCCCTCTCCGCCTTCCTCCTCCCCACCCAAATAAAGAAATGTTTAATTTTCTCTTTCACCAACTCCCACCATTCTGCCTGGGACCCACAAAGGTCCTTCAAGGACTGCCACTGACCATACCGCTCTCTAAACACCTCACACACCCAGTCATCCTCCAACAACCCACAATTCAACTTCCACACTCCCCTCCCTACATCCACACAATCTGTAAGGTCCACAGCAGCCTTCAGCGCACAGTGGTCAGAGAAGAACATTGGTACCAACACACACTCCTTGCACTCCACCCTCTGTGAGACAAACACAAAATCAATCCTGGATGCCTGGGTCCCATCCCCTTTCACCCAAGTGAACCCTCTTTCCCCCACATTGTTTACTTTAAAACAATCCACCAATCGAAAATCCTCCACTATTTCTTTTAGCAGTTTACTAGCTTTATTCAATTTGAACCCCTTCTTTATCTCTCGCCTATCCTCCATAGTTAACCCACAGTTAAAATCCCCTGCTACAATAACCGGCCTGCTCCTTACCAAATTAACCCTCAACTCTTTAAATAAACGTGCCCTCCCTTCCACCTCGGGCGGAGCATACACATTAAATAAACTAAAACTCTTCCCACAATATTCCGCCTCCACCTCCAGCACCCTACCTTTTTCAATAACTCTGTGGTTTCTAATCATAACCCCCCTATTTTTAATCAAAATTGCTACCCCATCTGACTTATTTTCATTTGACCCCGACCACACAGATGGCCCATAACCCCACCTCCCCTCATAAGTACTATTGTCCTCTAAATCAGGGATACCACACTCCTGTAAACACAATATATCACACTGTATCCCACTCAGATATAACAACACCATTTTACCCCTATCACAACTTTTGATACTCCTAACATTTAAAGTCACCACACTCAGTGCCATTGTAAAAAGGGTAAAAGCCATGCACACGCCGAATCTTTCATCATGATATAGCTAAGAGGGGCTTTTCCCCCTCCCCCTCCTGACAACCTACCACCACTTCCTCCCCCATACTTACCGCACCCGAGGCAAACACTCTCACACCCTCCGAATCCAGGAACGGCATCCCCCCGTCCTTCTCCGCACCGCCATCTCCTTTATATTCACTCCTGGAGGAAATGACAGAACTAGGGGACGAAAAACCCTCCTCCCCTACTCCCCCACCTTCCTGCTCTTTTTTCTTCTTCCCCTTCTTTTGCCCTTCCACCCTGAAGAAACCCTCCCCCTCCTCCTTCTGTAACTTCCTTTTCCCTGGAGTCCTCTCCTGATCCATCTCCTGTTCCTCTGGGTTACCTTCATCCTCCTCCTCCAGCCCTGATCCCTCTACACTAGACCCATCCAGCTCCTGCATCTCACAAAGAATACCTCCCCCTACCTCATCTACAGAACTCACTAAACCACTCCCCATACACACCTCCTCGCTCCTTCCACTGGACCCCTCTCCTAGGTCCTCACTCTCCCCCTCTGATGGAGATACCAGCAAATCATCTGCCAAAACAAATCCCTGCTGCTCATTC
>NW_024474564.1:5397-9993 GCF_017654505.1 Polyodon spathula
CAACAACAACAACAACAACAACAACTACTATCATCTTGATGTATTTGTAAGAAAAAATGAAATAATTAATAGCAGTTCAAATGCTTCAGCTGACTTCCTTAGAATAGGTGTATCAAGACACACGCAGTGGCAGATCATCCTTCGTCTCTAGAGTCACACCTCGTTCTCTTGTTTCTTGGGAAAAAGGGGGCAGGGGTGAAAAAAACTTCCTATGGCAGTGATGGGATTCGAACCCATGCCTCCAGAGAGACTGGAGCCTAAATCCAGCGCCTTAGACCGCTCGGCCACACTACCACACCTCAAGATACCTGCCACTCAGGGGTCATACTGTAGGCCACACTACCACACCTCAAGATACCTGCCACTCAGGGGTCATACTGTAGGCCGCTAACGCAATTTAACAACAGCAAAATCTTAATCATTGGAATGAAAAAAAAGCAAATACTACCTTCTCAAATTGCGCCAACTGGGAATTGAACCCAGGTCACAAGAATGGGAATCTTGTATGATACCACTACACCATTGGCGCATAGTTGCATATGTTCAAATTTTCCATGGAATGGAACATTTTCTTTTCCAGCAGTTCGAAAGAGCGAGGGGAGAGTTAAAAGCAAGATAGCAGTAGAGAGATTTCAACCCACGCCTCTCGAGACTTCATTCATTATTAGATTGCTCAGCCACACTATCACAACCCAAATGCTCAAACCCCCAGACCCCCAGGTTCCATACTATTCACTGCTAGTGCAATTCAACAACAACAACAACAACAACAACAACAACAACTACTACTATCATCTTGATGTATTTGTAAGAAAAAATGAAATAATTAATAGCAGTTCAAATGCTTCAGCTGACTTCCTTAGAATAGGTGTATCAAGACACACGCAGTGGCAGATCATCCTTCGTCTCTAGAGTCACACCTCGTTCTCTTGTTTCTTGGGAAAAAGGGGGCAGGGGTGAAAAAAACTTCCTATGGCAGTGATGGGATTCAAACCCATGCCTCCAGAGAGACTGGAGCCTAAATCCAGCGCCTTAGACCGCTCTCGGCCACACTACCACCACCTCAAGATACCTGCCACTCAGGGGTCATACTGTAGGCCACACTACCACACCTCAAGATACCTGCCACTCAGGGGTCATACTGTAGGCCGCTAACGCAATTTAACAACAGCAAAATCTTAATCATTGGAATGAAAAAAAAGCAAATACTACCTTCTCAAATTGCGCCAACTGGGAATTGAACCCAGGTCACAAGAATGGGAATCTTGTATGATACCACTACACCATTGGCGCATAGTTGCATATGTTCAAATTTTCCATGGAATGGAACATTTTCTTTTCCAGCAGTTCGAAAGAGCGAGGGGAGAGTTAAAAGCAAGATAGCAGTAGAGAGATTTCAACCCACGCCTCTCGAGACTTCATTCATTATTAGATTGCTCAGCCACACTATCACAACCCAAATGCTCAAACCCCCAGACCCCCAGGTTCCATACTATTCACTGCTAGTGCAATTCAACAACAACAACAACAACAACAACAACTACTATCATCTTGATGTATTTGTAAGAAAAAATGAAATAATTAATAGCAGTTCAAATGCTTCAGCTGACTTCCTTAGAATAGGTGTATCAAGACACACGCAGTGGCAGATCATCCTTCGTCTCTAGAGTCACACCTCGTTCTCTTGTTTCTTGGGAAAAAGGGGGCAGGGGTGAAAAAAACTTCCTATGGCAGTGATGGGATTCAAACCCATGCCTCCAGAGAGACTGGAGCCTAAATCCAGCGCCTTAGATCGCTCGGCCACACCACACCTCAAAATACCTTAGACCTGTAGGCCACACTACCACACCTCAAGATACCTGCCACACAGGGGTCATACTGTAGGCCACACTACCACACCTCAAGATACCTACCACTCAGGGGTCATACTGTAGGCCGCTAACGCAATTTAACAACAGCAAAATCTTAATCATTGGAATGAAAAAAAAGCAAATACTACCTTCTCAAATTGCGCCAACTGGGAATTGAACCCAGGTCACAAGAATGGGAATCTTGTATGATACCACTACACCATTGGCGCATAGTTGCATATGTTCAAATTTTCCATGGAATGGAACATTTTCTTTTCCAGCAGTTCGAAAGAGCGAGGGGAGAGTTAAAAGCAAGATAGCAGTAGAGAGATTTCAACCCACGCCTCTCGAGACTTCATTCATTATTAGATTGCTCAGCCACACTATCACAACCCAAATGCTCAAACCCCCAGACCCCCAGGTTCCATACTAACTGCTAGTGCAATTCAACAACAACAACAACAACAACAACAACTACTATCATCTTGATGTATTTGTAAGAAAAAATGAAATAATTAATAGCAGTTCAAATGCTTCAGCTGACTTCCTTAGAATAGGTGTATCAAGACACACGCAGTGGCAGATCATCCTTCGTCTCTAGAGTCACACCTCGTTCTCTTGTTTCTTGGGAAAAAGGGGGCAGGGGTGAAAAAAACTTCCTATGGCAGTGATGGGATTCAAACCCATGCCTCCAGAGAGACTGGAGCCTAAATCCAGCGCCTTAGATCGCTCTTACCTGCCACTCAGGGGTCATACTGTAGGCCACACTACCACACCTCAAGATACCTGCCACTCAGGGGTCATACTGTAGGCCACACTACCACACCTCAAGATACCTGCCACACAGGGGTCATACTGTAGGCCACACTACCACACCTCAAGATACCTACCACTCAGGGGTCATACTGTAGGCCGCTAACGCAATTTAACAACAGCAAAATCTTAATCATTGGAATGATAAAAAAGCAAATACTACCTTCTCAAATTGCGCCAACTGGGAATTGAACCCAGGTCACAAGAATGGGAATCTTGAATGATACCACTACACCATTGGCGCATAGTTGCATATGTTCAAATTTTCCATGGAATGGAACATTTTCTTTTCCAGCAGTTCGAAAGCGAGGGGAGAGTTAAAAGCAAGATAGCAGTAGAGAGATTTCAACCCACGCCTCTCGAGACTTCATTCATTATTAGATTGCTCAGCCACACTATCACAACCCAAATGCTCAAACCCCCAGACCCCCAGGTTCCATACTATTCACTGCTAGTGCAATTCAACAACAACAACAACAACAACAACACTACTATCATCTTGATGTATTTGTAAGAAAAAATGAAATAATTAATAGCAGTTCAAATGCTTCAGCTGACTTCCTTAGAATAGGTGTATCAAGACACACGCAGTGGCAGATCATCCTTCGTCTCTAGAGTCACACCTCGTTCTCTTGTTTCTTGGGAAAAAGGGGGCAGGGGTGAAAAAATCTTCCTATGGCAGTGATGGGATTCAAACCCATGCCTCCAGAGAGACTGGAGCCTAAATCCAGCGCCTTAGACTGCTCGGCCACACCACCACACCTCAAAATACCTGCCACTCAGGGGTCATACTGTAGGCCACACTACCACACCTCAAGATACCTGCCACACAGGGGTCATACTGTAGGCCACACTACCACACCTCAAGATACCTACCACTCAGGGGTCATACTGTAGGCCGCTAACGCAATTTAACAACAGCAAAATCTTAATCATTGGAATGAAAAAAAAGCAAATACTACCTTCTCAAATTGCGCCAACTGGGAATTGAACCCAGGTCACAAGAATGGGAATCTTGTATGATACCACTACACCATTGGCGCATAGTTGCATATGTTCAAATTTTCCATGGAATGGAACATTTTCTTTTCCAGCAGTTCGAAAGAGCGAGGGGAGAGTTAAAAGCAAGATAGCAGTAGAGAGATTTCAACCCACGCCTCTCGAGACTTCATTCATTATTAGATTGCTCAGCCACACTATCACAACCCAAATGCTCAAACCCCCAGACCCCCAGGTTCCATACTATTCACTGCTAGTGCAATTCAACAACAACAACAACAACAACTACTATCATCTTGATGTATTTGTAAGAAAAAATGAAATAATTAATAGCAGTTCAAATGCTTCAGCTGACTTCCTTAGAATAGGTGTATCAAGACACACGCAGTGGCAGATCATCCTTCGTCTCTAGAGTCACACCTCGTTCTCTTGTTTCTTGGGAAAAAGGGGGCAGGGGTGAAAAAAACTTCCTATGGCAGTGATGGGATTCAAACCCATGCCTCCAGAGAGACTGGAGCCTAAATCCAGCGCCTTAGACCGCTCGGCCACACACCACACCTCAAAATACCTGCCACAGGGGTCATACTGTAGGCCAACTACCACACCTCAAGATACCTGCCACTCAGGGGTCATACTGTAGGCCACACTACCACACCTCAAGATACCTACCACTCAGGGGTCATACTGTAGGCCGCTAACGCAATTTAACAACAGCAAAATCTTAATCATTGGAATGAAAAAAAAGCAAATACTACCTTCTCAAATTGCGCCAACTGGGAATTGAACCCAGGTCACAAGAATGGGAATCTTGTATGATACCACTACACCATTGGCGCATAGTTGCATATGTTCAAATTTTCCATGGAATGGAACATTTTCTTTTCCAGCAGTTCGAAAGAGCGAGGGGAGAGTTAAAAGCAAGATAGCAGTAGAG
>NW_024474565.1:0-7000 GCF_017654505.1 Polyodon spathula
AGATTTCAACCCACGCCTCTCGAGACTTCATTCATTATTAGATTGCTCAGCCACACTATCACAACCCAAATGCTCAAACCCCCAGACCCCCAGGTTCCATACTATTCACTGCTAGTGCAATTCAACAACAACAACAACAACAACAACAACTACTACTATCATCTTGATGTATTTGTAAGAAAAAATGAAATAATTAATAGCAGTTCAAATGCTTCAGCTGACTTCCTTAGAATAGGTGTATCAAGACACACGCAGTGGCAGATCATCCTTCGTCTCTAGAGTCACACCTCGTTCTCTTGTTTCTTGGGAAAAAGGGGGCAGGGGTGAAGAAATCTTCCTATGGCAGTGATGGGATTCAAACCCATGCCTCCAGAAAGACTGGAGCCTAAATCCAGCGCCTTAGACTGCTCGGCCACACTACCACACCTCAAGATACCTGCCACTCAGGGGTCATACTGTAGGCCACACTACCACACCTCAAGGGGTCATACTGTAGGCCACACTACCACACCTCAAGATACCTGCCACTCAGGGGTCATACTGTAGGCCGCTAACGCAATTTAACAACAGCAAAATCTTAATCATTGGAATGAAAAAAAAGCAAATACTACCTTCTCAAATTGCGCCAACTGGGAATTGAACCCAGGTCACAAGAATGGGAATCTTGTATGATACCACTACACCATTGGCGCATAGTTGCATATGTTCAAATTTTCCATGGAATGGAACATTTTCTTTTCCAGCAGTTCGAAAGAGCGAGGGGAGAGTTAAAAGCAAGATAGCAGTAGAGAGATTTCAACCCACGCCTCTCGAGACTTCATTCATTATTAGATTGCTCAGCCACACTATCACAACCCAAATGCTCAAACCCCCAGACCCCCAGGTTCCATACTATTCACTGCTAGTGCAATTCAACAACAACAACAACAACAACAACTACTATATCATCTTGATGTATTTGTAAGAAAAAATGAAATAATTAATAGCAGTTCAAATGCTTCAGCTGACTTCCTTAGAATAGGTGTATCAAGACACACGCAGTGGCAGATCATCCTTCGTCTCTAGAGTCACACCTCGTTCTCTTGTTTCTTGGGAAAAAGGGGGCAGGGGTGAAAAAAACTTCCTTTGGCAGTGATGGGATTCAAACCCATGCCTCCAGAGAGACTGGAGCCTAAATCCAGCGCCTTAGACCGCTCGGCCACACTACCACACCTCAAGATACCTGCCACTCAGGGGTCATACTGTAGGCCACACTACCACACCTCAAGATACCTGCCACTCAGGGGTCATACTGTAGGCCGCTAACGCAATTTAACAACAGCAAAATCTTAATCATTGGAATGAAAAAAAAGCAAATACTACCTTCTCAAATTGCGCCAACTGGGAATTGAACCCAGGTCACAAGAATGGGAATCTTGTATGATACCACTACACCATTGGCGCATAGTTGCATATGTTCAAATTTTCCATGGAATGGAACATTTTCTTTTCCAGCAGTTCGAAAGAGCGAGGGGAGAGTTAAAAGCAAGATAGCAGTAGAGAGATTTCAACCCACGCCTCTCGAGACTTCATTCATTATTAGATTGCTCAGCCACACTATCACAACCCAAATGCTCAAACCCCCAGACCCCCAGGTTCCATACTATTCACTGCTAGTGCAATTCAACAACAACAACAACAACAACAACAACTACTATCATCTTGATGTATTTGTAAGAAAAAATGAAATAATTAATAGCAGTTCAAATGCTTCAGCTGACTTCCTTAGAATAGGTGTATCAAGACACACGCAGTGGCAGATCATCCTTCGTCTCTAGAGTCACACCTCGTTCTCTTGTTTCTTGGGAAAAAGGGGGCAGGGGTGAAAAAAACTTCCTATGGCAGTGATGGGATTCAAACCCATGCCTCCAGAGAGACTGGAGCCTAAATCCAGCGCCTTAGACCGCTCGGCCACACTACCACACCTCAAGATACCTGCCACTCAGGGGTCATACTGTAGGCCACACTA
This sequence comes from Polyodon spathula, assembly GCF_017654505.1. NCBI lineage: Eukaryota > Metazoa > Chordata > Actinopteri > Acipenseriformes > Polyodontidae > Polyodon > Polyodon spathula. The sequence goes on from NW_024474565.1 coordinate 2,009, forward strand.
CCACACCTCAAGATACCTGCCACTCAGGGGTCATACTGTAGGCCGCTAACGCAATTTAACAACAGCAAAATCTTAATCATTGGAATGAAAAAAAAGCAAATACTACCTTCTCAAATTGCGCCAACTGGGAATTGAACCCAGGTCACAAGAATGGGAATCTTGTATGATACCACTACACCATTGGCGCATAGTTGCATATGTTCAAATTTTCCATGGAATGGAACATTTTCTTTTCCAGCAGTTCGAAAGAGCGAGGGGAGAGTTAAAAGCAAGATAGCAGTAGAGAGATTTCAACCCACGCCTCTCGAGACTTCATTCATTATTAGATTGCTCAGCCACACTATCACAACCCAAATGCTCAAACCCCCAGACCCCCAGGTTCCATACTATTCACTGCTAGTGCAATTCAACAACAACAACAACAACAACAACTACTATCATCTTGATGTATTTGTAAGAAAAAATGAAATAATTAATAGCAGTTCAAATGCTTCAGCTGACTTCCTTAGAATAGGTGTATCAAGACACACGCAGTGGCAGATCATCCTTCGTCTCTAGAGTCACACCTCGTTCTCTTGTTTCTTGGGAAAAAGGGGGCAGGGGTGAAAAAAACTTCCTATGGCAGTGATGGGATTCAAACCCATGCCTCCAGAGAGACTGGAGCCTAAATCCAGCGCCTTAGACCGCTCGGCCACACTACCACACCTCAAGACACCTGCCACTCAGGGGTCATACTGTAGGCCACACTACCACACCTCAAGATACCTGCCACTCAGGGGTCATACTGTAGGCCGCTAACGCAATTTAACAACAGCAAAATCTTAATCATTGGAATGAAAAAAAAGCAAATACTACCTTCTCAAATTGCGCCAACTGGGAATTGAACCCAGGTCACAAGAATGGGAATCTTGTATGATACCACTACACCATTGGCGCATAGTTGCATATGTTCAAATTTTCCATGGAATGGAACATTTTCTTTTCCAGCAGTTCGAAAGAGCGAGGGGAGAGTTAAAAGCAAGATAGCAGTAGAGAGATTTCAACCCACGCCTCTCGAGACTTCATTCATTATTAGATTGCTCAGCCACACTATCACAACCCAAATGCTCAAACCCCCAGACCCCCAGGTTCCATACTATTCACTGCTAGTGCAATTCAACAACAACAACAACAACAACAACTACTATCATCTTGATGTATTTGTAAGAAAAAATGAAATAATTAATAGCAGTTCAAATGCTTCAGCTGACTTCCTTAGAATAGGTGTATCAAGACACACGCAGTGGCAGATCATCCTTCGTCTCTAGAGTCACACCTCGTTCTCTTGTTTCTTGGGAAAAAGGGGGCAGGGGTGAAAAAAACTTCCTATGGCAGTGATGGGATTCAAACCCATGCCTCCAGAGAGACTGGAGCCTAAATCCAGCGCCTTAGACCGCTCGGCCACACTACCACACCTCAAGACACCTGCCACTCAGGGGTCATACTGTAGGCCACACTACCACACCTCAAGATACCTGCCACTCAGGGGTCATACTGTAGGCCACACTACCACACCTCAAGATACCTGCCACTCAGGGGTCATACTGTAGGCCGCTAACGCAATTTAACAACAGCAAAATCTTAATCATTGGAATGAAAAAAAAGCAAATACTACCTTCTCAAATTGCGCCAACTGGGAATTGAACCCAGGTCACAAGAATGGGAATCTTGTATGATACCACTACACCATTGGCGCATAGTTGCATATGTTCAAATTTTCCATGGAATGGAACATTTTCTTTTCCAGCAGTTCGAAAGAGCGAGGGGAGAGTTAAAAGCAAGATAGCAGTAGAGAGATTTCAACCCACGCCTCTCGAGACTTCATTCATTATTAGATTGCTCAGCCACACTATCACAACCCAAATGCTCAAACCCCCAGACCCCCAGGTTCCATACTATTCACTGCTAGTGCAATTCAACAACAACAACAACAACAACAACTACTATCATCTTGATGTATTTGTAAGAAAAAATGAAATAATTAATAGCAGTTCAAATGCTTCAGCTGACTTCCTTAGAATAGGTGTATCAAGACACACGCAGTGGCAGATCATCCTTCGTCTCTAGAGTCACACCTCGTTCTCTTGTTTCTTGGGAAAAAGGGGGCAGGGGTGAAAAAAACTTCCTTTGGCAGTGATGGGATTCAAACCCATGCCTCCAAAAGACTGGAGCCTAAATCCAGCGCCTTAGACCGCTCGGCCACACTACCACACCTCAAGATACCTGCCACTCAGGGGTCATACTGTAGGCCACACTACCACACCTCAAGATACCTGCCACTCAGGGGTCATACTACTGCCAGGCCACACTAAGACACCTCAAGATACCTGCCACTCAGGGGTCATACTGTAGGCCGCTAACGCAATTTAACAACAGCAAAATCTTAATCATTGGAATGAAAAAAAAGCAAATACTACCTTCTCAAATTGCGCCAACTGGGAATTGAACCCAGGTCACAAGAATGGGAATCTTGTATGATACCACTACACCATTGGCGCATAGTTGCATATGTTCAAATTTTCCATGGAATGGAACATTTTCTTTTCCAGCAGTTCGAAAGAGCGAGGGGAGAGTTAAAAGCAAGATAGCAGTAGAGAGATTTCAACCCACGCCTCTCGAGACTTCATTCATTATTAGATTGCTCAGCCACACTATCACAACCCAAATGCTCAAACCCCCAGACCCCCAGGTTCCATACTATTCACTGCTAGTGCAATTCAACAACAACAACAACAACAACAACAACAACAACAACTACTATCATCTTGATGTATTTGTAAGAAAAAATGAAATAATTAATAGCAGTTCAAATGCTTCAGCTGACTTCCTTAGAATAGGTGTATCAAGACACACGCAGTGGCAGATCATCCTTCGTCTCTAGAGTCACACCTCGTTCTCTTGTTTCTTGGGAAAAAGGGGGCAGGGGTGAAAAAAACTTCCTATGGCAGTGATGGGATTCAAACCCATGCCTCCAGAGAGACTGGAGCCTAAATCCAGCGCCTTAGACGCTCGGCCACACCACCACACCTCAAAATACCTGCCACTCAGGGGTCATACTGTAGGCCACACTACCACACCTCAAGATACCTGCCACACAGGGGTCATACTGTAGGCCACACTACCACACCTCAAGATACCTGCCACTCAGGGGTCATACTGTAGGCCGCTAACGCAATTTAACAACAGCAAAATCTTAATCATTGGAATGAAAAAAAAGCAAATACTACCTTCTCAAATTGCGCCAACTGGGAATTGAACCCAGGTCACAAGAATGGGAATCTTGTATGATACCACTACACCATTGGCGCATAGTTGCATATGTTCAAATTTTCCATGGAATGGAACATTTTCTTTTCCAGCAGTTCGAAAGAGCGAGGGGAGAGTTAAAAGCAAGATAGCAGTAGAGAGATTTCAACCCACGCCTCTCGAGACTTCATTCATTATTAGATTGCTCAGCCACACTATCACAACCCAAATGCTCAAACCCCCAGACCCCCAGGTTCCATACTATTCACTGCTAGTGCAATTCAACAACAACAACAACAACAACAACTACTATCATCTTGATGTATTTGTAAGAAAAAATGAAATAATTAATAGCAGTTCAAATGCTTCAGCTGACTTCCTTAGAATAGGTGTATCAAGACACACGCAGTGGCAGATCATCCTTCGTCTCTAGAGTCACACCTCGTTCTCTTGTTTCTTGGGAAAAAGGGGGCAGGGGTGAAAAAATCTTCCTATGGCAGTGATGGGATTCAAACCCATGCCTCCAGAGAGACTGGAGCCTAAATCCAGCGCCTTAGACCGCTCGGCCACACTACCACACCTCAAGATACCTGCCACTCAGGGGTCATACTGTAGGCCACACTACCACACCTCAAGATACCTGCCACTACTGTAGGCCACACTACCACACCTCAAGATACCTGTCATACTGTAGGCCGCTAACGCAATTTAACAACAGCAAAATCTTAATCATTGGAATGAAAAAAAAGCAAATACTACCTTCTCAAATTGCGCCAACTGGGAATTGAACCCAGGTCACAAGAATGGGAATCTTGTATGATACCACTACACCATTGGCGCATAGTTGCATATGTTCAAATTTTCCATGGAATGGAACATTTTCTTTTCCAGCAGTTCGAAAGAGCGAGGGGAGAGTTAAAAGCAAGATAGCAGTAGAGAGATTTCAACCCACGCCTCTCGAGACTTCATTCATTATTAGATTGCTCAGCCACACTATCACAACCCAAATGCTCTCAAACCCCCAGACCCCCAGGTTCCATACTATTCACTGCTAGTGCAATTCAACAACAACAACAACAACAACAACAACTATCATCTTGATGTATTTGTAAGAAAAAATGAAATAATTAATAGCAGTTCAAATGCTTCAGCTGACTTCCTTAGAATAGGTGTATCAAGACACACGCAGTGGCAGATCATCCTTCGTCTCTAGAGTCACACCTCGTTCTCTTGTTTCTTGGGAAAAAGTGGGCAGGGGTGAAAAAATCTTCCTTTGGCAGTGATGGGATTCAAACCCATGCCTCCAAAAGACTGGAGCCTAAATCCAGCGCCTTAGATCGCTCGGCCACACCACCACACCTCAAAATACCTGCCACTCAGGGGTCATACTGTAGGCCACACTACCACACCTCAAGATACCTGCCACACAGGGGTCATACTGTAGGCCACACTACCACACCTCAAGATACCTACCACTCAGGGGTCATACTGTAGGCCGCTAACGCAATTTAACAACAGCAAAATCTTAATCATTGGAATGAAAAAAAAGCAAATACTACCTTCTCAAATTGCGCCAACTGGGAATTGAACCCAGGTCACAAGAATGGGAATCTTGTATGATACCACTACACCATTGGCGCATAGGTGCATATGTTCAAATTTTCCATGGAATGGAACATTTTCTTTTCCAGCAGTTCGAAAGCGAGG
>NW_024474566.1:0-2592 GCF_017654505.1 Polyodon spathula
GGAGAGTTAAAAGCAAGATAGCAGTAGAGAGATTTCAACCCACGCCTCTCGAGACTTCATTCATTATTAGATTGCTCAGCCACACTATCACAACCCAAATGCTCAAACCCCCAGACCCCCAGGTTCCATACTATTCACTGCTAGTGCAATTCAACAACAACAACAACAACAACAACTACTATCATCTTGATGTATTTGTAAGAAAAAATGAAATAATTAATAGCAGTTCAAATGCTTCAGCTGACTTCCTTAGAATAGGTGTATCAAGACACACGCAGTGGCAGATCATCCTTCGTCTCTAGAGTCACACCTCGTTCTCTTGTTTCTTGGGAAAAAGGGGGCAGGGGTGAAAAAATCTTCCTTTGGCAGTGATGGGATTCAAACCCATGCCTCCAAAGACTGGAGCCTAAATCCAGCGCCTTAGATCGCTCGGCCACACCACCACACCTCAAAATACCTGCCACTCAGGGGTCATATTGTAGGCCACACTACCACACCTCAAGATACCTGCCACACAGGGGTCATACTGTAGGCCACACTACCACACCTCAAGATACCTACCACTCAGGGGTCATACTGTAGGCCGCTAACGCAATTTAACAACAGCAAAATCTTAATCATTGGAATGAAAAAAAAACAAATACTACCTTCTCAAATTGCGCCAACTGGGAATTGAACCCACGTCACAAGAATGAGAATCTTGTATGATACCACTACACCATTGGCGCATAGGTGCATTTGTTCAAATTTTCCATGGAATGGAACATTTTCTTTTCCAGCAGTTCGAAAGCGAGGGGAGAGTTAAAAGCAAGATAGCAGTAGAGAGATTTCAACCCACGCCTCTCGAGACTTCATTCATTATTAGATTGCTCAGCCACACTATCACAACCCAAATGCTCAAACCCCCAGACCCCCAGGTTCCATACTATTCACTGCTAGTGCAATTCAACAACAACAACAAACAACAACAACTACTATCATCTTGATGTATTTGTAAGAAAAAATGAAATAATTAATAGCAGTTCAAATGCTTCAGCTGACTTCCTTAGAATAGGTGTATCAAGACACACGCAGTGGCAGATCATCCTTCGTCTCTAGAGTCACACCTCGTTCTCTTGTTTCTTGGGAAAAAGTGGGCAGGGGTGAAAAAATCTTCCTTTGGCAGTGATGGGATTCAAACCCATGCCTCCAAAAGACTGGAGCCTAAATCCAGCGCCTTAGATCGCTCGGCCACACCACCACACCTCAAAATACCTGCCACTCAGGGGTCATACTGTAGGCCACACTACCACACCTCAAGATACCTGCCACACAGGGGTCATACTGTAGGCCACACTACCACACCTCAAGATACCTACCACTCAGGGGTCATACTGTAGGCCGCTAACGCAATTTAACAACAGCAAAATCTTAATCATTGGAATGAAAAAAAAGCAAATACTACCTTCTCAAATTGCGCCAACTGGGAATTGAACCCAGGTCACAAGAATGGGAATCTTGTATGATACCACTACACCATTGGCGCATAGTTGCATATGTTCAAATTTTCCATGGAATGGAACATTTTCTTTTCCAGCAGTTCGAAAGCGAGGGGAGAGTTAAAAGCAAGATAGCAGTAGAGAGATTTCAACCCACGCCTCTCGAGACTTCATTCATTATTAGATTGCTCAGCCACACTATCACAACCCAAATGCTCAAACCCCCAGACCCCCAGGTTCCATACTATTCACTGCTAGTGCAATTCAACAACAACAACAACAACAACAACTACTATCATCTTGATGTATTTGTAAGAAAAAATGAAATAATTAATAGCAGTTCAAATGCTTCAGCTGACTTCCTTAGAATAGGTGTATCAAGACACACGCAGTGGCAGATCATCCTTCGTCTCTAGAGTCACACCTCGTTCTCTTGTTTCTTGGGAAAAAGGGGGCAGGGGTGAAAAAATCTTCCTATGGCAGTGATGGGATTCAAACCCATGCCTCCAGAGAGACTGGAGCCTAAATCCAGCGCCTTAGACCGCTCGGCCACACTACCACACCTCAAGCCACTCAGGGGTCATACTGTAGGCCACACTACCACACCTCAAGATACCTGCCACTCAGGGGTCATACTGTAGGCCACACTACCACACCTCAAGATACCTGCCACTCAGGGGTCATACTGTAGGCCGCTAACGCAATTTAACAACAGCAAAATCTTAATCATTGGAATGATAAAAAAGCAAATACTACCTTCTCAAATTGCGCCAACTGGGAATTGAACCCAGGTCACAAGAATGGGAATCTTGTATGATACCACTACACCATTGGCGCATAGTTGCATATGTTCAAATTTTCCATGGAATGGAACATTTTCTTTTCCAGCAGTTCGAAAGAGCGAGGGGAGAGTTAAAAGCAAGATAGCAGTAGAGAGATTTCAACCCACGCCTCTCGAGACTTCATTCATTATTAGATTGCTCAGCCACACTATCACAACCCAAATGCTCAAACCCCCAGACCCCCAGGTTCCATACTATTCACTGCTAGTGCAATTCAACAACAACAACAACAACAACAACAACTACTATCATCTTGATGTATTTGTAAGAAA
>NW_024474567.1:0-19011 GCF_017654505.1 Polyodon spathula
AATCAGGGTATGGAGTAAATAGCTTTCAGATTCCTGCACAGGGTAGTATGCTAGGGGAGAACCAGCAGCCTCACACAAGCGCTTCAACTGATGTACAGTACGGCAGGAAAAATCAGCTATCACGATATAATCAATCATGTTTATTTTGCTAATTTGATTATTTATTGTACTGAAAAATGATTAGGTAATCGTACTATGGGTAGTAATCTAATGCTAAAAAGGATCAGTGCCACTCTACAGAGATGTTTTGTTCCTCTTTCTGTACAAAACTGATTCGTCCACAGACCGATACTGGAGGGAGAATAGTGATACTGTTTTATTTTAAAAAGTGGAAAAACTAATTGTGTGAAAGAGAAAGACCTACTAAGAGAAAGACCTACTAAAAATGGTTTAAGAAATTCCTGATAACATGATCATTTTTAGCCGATGTAAAAAACATATTATCATCCATCACTATGTACGGCCAGCTTTGTTTACACAAGCAGCTATAGCACTTTTAACCTCATTTCACCTGAATGGGTCATCCGTAAAAGCAGTGAATCACACAGCAAAACAAAGACTATATATTTGTATCCCGCTCTGTCAGTACATACTGTATGAGAGAGAGGATTGAGATTCCAGTATGGAAGCTCTCAATAAGCACAAGCACTGCTGGACACACACCTGTATTAGTGGCCAGCACTACCTCCGCTCTCTTGAGAATCTGCGTGATGGCCGTCTCCTCACGCCCCCTCAGCTCTCTCCGCAGGGTCTTGATCTCGCTGCGCAGGTGGCTCCTGTCTCCTTTGTCACGGGACTTCTTCACATTGGCCTTAAACAAATACAAAAATGTTGCATTGCAATCCTATTTTAGTTGTTAAAGGTTTTAAGTTGTATCATCAGCAACATTACTACTTGAAGATCTCTTGGTTCTTATGCTCAGATCAGTCAATCATTACACTCTACATGGTGAGCAAGATAACTGCCTTAACTTTGCTTCAACCTTCATCACATTTTATTGATGTTCTGGATTGATTATACAAATATTTTTAACCCTTTACGTACTGTGCATTTGTTGCATGATTATGAGGAACCTCTATTGATAATACTGTAATTTGGGATAGGCAGATATTTCTTTCACATTTAAAAACAATCTTTGGAAACTAAGACATTTCAAAAGGATTTTCTAAAGTTTTTTCAATTTCGTCTTTAAGTGAGCTCATCTTTAAGTGATTTCCACCTGTGTTAAAATCTGTAAAATGTGGCATTGTAAAACACATAAATACAGTGCCGTGAAAAAGTTAAAATTTGCCCCGTCTGATTTTCTGCACTTTTGCACATTTTCACATTGAATTTGATCAGATCTTTTAGTGGGTTGTAGTAGTATATAGAGGGAGTCTGAGAGAAATAAAAAAATGACACCAAAGTTTGGTGCTTTCTTTCATTTGTTTGGTGTGCAAGGTAATCAAACATGCAATCTTCAGGTGTGAAAAAGTTATTGCCCCCCTAGTTAACTCAACCCAATTAAAGGGATAGTTAGGGTCAGCTGTTTGAATACTTTGGTTAACAATCGGGTCTGATTTGGGCCAGCCCTTGCCAATATAAATCTGACTAACTTTGGCCCTTACCATCACAGTGAATTTGTCAGCACACAGGTTTTAGAGGCACATCATGCCACGATCAAAAAGAAATTCCTGAAGACCTTCCGGAAAAAAAAGTTGTTGATGTCTATCTGTCTTGAAAGGGTTACAAAGCCATTTCTAAGGTTCTGGGCTCCACCAAATCACAGTCAGAGCCATATTATACAAATAAAGAAAGTTTGGGACAGTACTGAATCTTACCAGGAGTGGCCGTCCTGCCAAAATCTCTTCTAAGAGCAAGGCGTAAAATCGTCCAGGAAGTCACAAAGAAACCTAGTAATGAAGGTCTTCCCAAGAGTGTGTACCTTTGGGATGAGCTTGCCAAACATGGCAGGGGGATTTCTCCAAGCAAGGCAAAATCGTCCCAGGGTCTAAGGTCAGTGTTCATGACACCCACCATTATCTGCATGCCTCTCTCTCACCCTCTGGGCGTGAACGTGGTGCCTTGTTCTGGGGGGGGGGGTGGGAGCTCCCTGCCAAAAGACACTGGGCAAAAATGGGATTCATGGAATGAGTAGCAAGATGGAAACCACTGCTTACTAAGAAGAACATGAATGCTTTTCTCAAGTTTGCCAAAAAGCACCTGGGTGATCCTCAAGAGTTCTGGAACAATGTTCTATGGACAGATGAGTCAAAAGTGGAACTTTTTGGCCAACATGGGCCCCGTTATGTCTGGCAAAAACCAAACACTGCATTTCACAGTAAGAACCTCATACCAACAGTCAAGCATGGTGGTGGTAGTGTCATGATTTGGGGATGCTTTGCTGCATCAGGACCTGGACGACTTGCCATCATTGAAGGAACCATGAATTCTGCTCTGTATCAGAGAATTCTACAGGAAAATGTCAGGCCACCCGTCCACGAGCCGAAGCTGAAGCGCAGCTGGGTCATGCAGCAAGACAATGATCCGAAACACACAAGCAAGTCTACAGCAGAATGGTTGAAGAACAAGAAATTTAAAGTTTTGGAATGGCCTAGTCAAAGTTCAGACCTAAACCCGACTGAGATGTTGTGGCAGGATCTGAAACCAGCAGTTTATGCTCGAAAACCCACAAATGTCACTGAGCTGAAGCAGTTTTGCATGAAAGAGTGGGCCAAAATTCCTCCACGGCGCTGTGAAAGACTGATCAATAACTACAGGATGCATTTGGTTACAGTTATTGCTGCTAAAAGATGGTGTAACCAGTTATTGAGTCTAAGAGGGCAATTACATTTTCACACGGGGGCATTGGGTGTTGCATAACTTTCTTCAATAAATAAATGAATTTAGTATCAACATTTTGAGTTGTTTGTTCACTCAAGGTCCATTTGATCTAATATTACGAAACCAAAACTTCTAGACTATTGTAAGTCCAGGTGTTTTTTTTTTTATAAATTTGTAAAAATGCAGAAAATCAGACAGGGCACAAATACTTTTTCACGGCACTGTACAGTCAGCCTCCATTTACTTTTATATTGAATATGTATTTATTTTAGTTGAAACAGTAGGGAGATGGCAGTAGAAAAACTGCACTTAATTTAGTGTACAAAGGAACTTTACTTTGTAAGAATGGTAGACTTTTTTTTGCTGATCAGTGGTGGATCTTTGACTCTATTAGTCCTTCACCTAGGACTGCTTTATTGGACCACTTATTAACAATACTACATACTATATAATTAAAATACAGAAATCAGACTTAGAAATATTACTGGGATTAAACAGATCCTAATTCAAACATCCAGTTTTCAGTCTCTTCTATAATCTTCTACAGTTTCTTTCCTATGTCTTTTGTGTGCTCTAAACCAAAAGCTGTTAACCATTACACCTCTGAGTGAGACTCATCTACAGCTTGAGTATCAAAGGAGAGCCTGTCTGATTTCCTCTCTTCTTCACCAGGGCTTTAAGGCTTGAGACTTCATTTGATTGCACAATGACACCTTCTCATCCGGAACTGGCAAAGACAGTAAGACTGTATAAAGAGCTTCTATTGCTGTGAGGGGGATGGGGGAAGTCATATAAAAAGTAGGATTGTGAAAAGCAGAATTTTGAACAAAATGCCAGCAGCTCTACATCTCTAGAAAAACTAGACAAAGAGGAATTGATTAAAAAGTAGCTTCAAATGTCATTTTAAATCAATTTGTATTACTTTTGATTGGTTCAATTAAACAATTTATAACAGGGGTGGAACAAAGACCAGGACTGGAAGGGCTAACTTTGGCCACCCCTGGCAAATGGATTAACGGCTGACTCATGCTTCAAATGCACAGCCGTCGTTCAGGATTTCTCCTCCCTCTACTTGTGCGACTGTCTGGAGACCCATGGAAGAATGATGGTCAGATTTGTATTCTTCAAAGACTTAAGCATGAGCCAGCCTTGACATTTATCCTACATCTCTGCTAAACACAACACCCTTCTCCATTTTATGAATTATTTATGTAAACCACAACAGTAAGAACGACTTCCAGTACTTACAAAAGCCTGATCGATGTCTTTCCGGATGTCTGCGATGATCTGAGTGTTGTCGCTGTGTGCCAGCACCGCGTCTAAAGAATATTTCTGAATGGATTCCAGAAGACGAGCAGGGTGGCCAAGACGTAGGACTTTTGCTTTAAATCTTGCTAAACGTTCAACCAGGTTGTCCACGGCAACATTAGACGGGGCACAGCAAAGAACCTTTGAAACAGGGATAAGAAGGGAAGGTTATTAAGTATAAGGGCTCTTTAAACAAATCAAATACAACGATCACTCTAAATACAGGGGACCGTTGGTTCAACAGATTTCACATGGTGGCTCTGAACTGCAGGCTCAAGTTGTTCATAGGGGTCTTATTTGTTGTTGAATCATTTGAAATAGACCCTTTCTGGCATTTAACAAAACCAAGTAGCTTCATCAGAAGAAAAGGGCGAATACAGACATCGCTAGTGCTAATACAGTAACAGGAAAGAAAAGTGTTATGTTTATGAGACCCATTACAAGAACCTTATATCAATTATTCATTATTTAAAAATGTATGTTTTATGGCTTTTCTTCTGAAACACAGCTTGCACCCTTGTTCACTGACTGCCCCATTCTTTACTGTGTTTGTACTGGAAGGCACTGAAGAGGTATAGGACAGCAGCTAAAACACTACACGTCTGCTACATTCCATATTTGTCTGCAAGGTAGTACTAAGAAAAGTGGCAGGAATCTCCATGAGAACCACCAAGCTATTTGCTAAGCAGTAAAAGAAAATAAAGCAACCGCAGTTGTTCTGAATGTCAAGGGATAACATTCTGGGGGTGTCACTGATTGCAGATTTAAATGCTCTGTGTTGCAATAACGAGGTTGTTATGTGTTCAGAGAGCAAGGTGGTTAATGCCTGCTAAGTGGACAAGAAAAGAGACTCCCGAGTGGATAAACGACCTAGTCAAGGGCTGTTTATATTAGTGAGGTTAACACACAACCGACCTCTAAGGCAGTGGTTCTCAATCATGGTCCTGGGGGAACACTGCCCTGCTGGGTTTTGTTCCAAACAAGCACTTAATTACATAATTGAACCTTTAATTGAAATAATAATTTGCCTAATCTGAGCTTTTTAAATAGAGTACTGAATTCTCAAATACCAGGGAAGTAATATTGAGCTAATGTACTATGGATTTTAGAGGTTAACTCGAAAAAAGTTAACAAATTCCTCAAGACAGTAATAATGTTAACCTATTGATTTTTTGAGAGGGAACCAAAAATTTTGATTAAAAATTTTTTGTCGATCTAATTTCGGTTTTTGAATATCCAAGTTAATTTTTCCCAAAGTTAATACATTTTTAGCCCTCACGAACACCTTCTAATTTGTTTTAATACGTCTTCACCGTTCCACAATGGGGGTCCCTGTCCCCACTCTTTTTTTTTGGTGACGAGATGCCAAGATCGTTCATATCGTTCAACAAAAAAATTTCGCCTTTTTTTTTTTCACATAAAAGTTACGGTAATGTTCGGGTACAACTTTATTATTATTATTATTAATATTATTATTATTATTATTATATATTAAAAGTTATTTTGAAAGTGCTGGTCAATGTCAGTTTCATTCAGTGGCTGGAGGCTGAGCTGTGCTGAGGTTTCAAAAGTAAAGCCTTTATGATGCTACTGAGTCGGTATGTTGTAGGACATAAGTGAGGCAGTCAAGTCTACTGTCTTACAATAACAAATACAGCTCTGATGAATGCTTTGCATGACAAAACACAACCCAGTACAAAATGCATCTTCAGGACTGAAATATATATTTCTTTTAAATTTAAATATTACACAAGACAATTAATGCTAACATATTAAGGATAAGTTTCACTGAATTAGTTAACTAGTTTCAACCTCCCAATCAAACTCTGGTGACAGAGACAGAGTGGAGACAGACTTGCTTACGTACTGTGATGAGACTTGCTATGCAAATTCTTTGACAGCTGTCAGACAGTCTGTATGTCATACGTGTGCTTCTACCTATATGTAGAGGAATGTTTATTCAGTTGTGATGGAAACTGGTTTGAACATTAGCACATGGTTATCTTCTTTTTCATGATAACGATGGGGGTGTGTGTGTTTATCACAGTCATGAGGGAAAAGGCTTACCTTTAGGCCCAGTTTGACGGCCTGCAGTATAAGCTCCACCACTGTGGTAGTTTTCCCTGTACCAGGAGGGCCGTGGATTATTGCCAGTTCCTTCTGAGACAAAGAAAAACAAACTGCTTCTTTCTGCGACTCATCCAGAGAGGTGTTATACAGGTCTAGCATTTCTTAAAAAAAAAAAAAAAAAGGTTAGAATGAGTTATTGTGTTTTTTTGACGAAAAAGACGCTGAGTAGGTCTCCTCCACCACAATAATTGTCCAAAGATTCGATTTCTTAAAAAAAAAAAAAAAAAAAGGTTTTAGAATGATGTTATTGTATGTTGACCATTTTGTTTTAATAGTAACATCAGCTCCTATTCACAAAGCTTATACAATACAGTTTGACAGTATCACAGAACTGATAGACGTCAACAGCTATCCTGAACAGTTACACTGTATTTTAATTTTAAAACAGGCATTCTTCAAGGGTTAAAGCTGTGTGAAATATGAACCATTAGCATTTCTAATGCACTTTACACTGTAACACTACTTAAAACATTTAAAATAGTGCTTCTTAGTACCTATTCACTTCCTGCTGATCAGCTGTAGCTTGACTTGTATGTAGCACAGGAAGTGATTGGGTACTAGAAAGTAGTAGCTTTATCATTATATTTAATGTATTTACTCATGAGGTTTATTATAGATAGATAACACATGTTTTTAATACTTTAAAGGCTCAAATAAAAGTGTTGCTCACTTGTTTCCTGGCAGGGACTTGGCTCTGAATAGCCAAACAGGACCCCAATCAGATTAGAAGCTGGGCCAGTACTATACTGGTTCAAGGAGTTCAAAGCACTGGAGAAAGAGAATTTAGCTGCAGTGAAAAACAGGGCTCTGGTGTGGTCAGGCTATGGAGAAAACGGTTTCATTTTAATGTGCTGTATTTCGTTTCCTTCCTCTTATATTTGTCCCCCTGTTGCAATCCTGTTTATATTTTTGTTGTGCTTCCCTGATCTAAAACAGAGCTTAAATCCCAGCTCACGTGGGGGTGGAGCAACAGGGGTTTTGCCAATATAATATAATGTTTTGAAATATGATTTACATTTATTACTACCTTCACGTGTTCAGAATTGTGTACCCTGCTGTACAGAATATAACATTAATAAATTAACTGGATAAAACCAATTTATTGCATCTTCTGGTGTTTTTTTTCTGGGTCTAGAAGGATGAAGGACTCCCAAGCAGAATATTGTAGATGCATTAGTAGTAATTTAATTTATTTCTGTCTTTTTTTTTTTTAAACTTATGTTTAATGTATTTCCTATTACTAGCTTATGCTGTTTGAATGCATTCTGAGTGGTTCTGTGTTCTGTTGTTCCAGCTTTGAGCTAAGTGCCTGGACTGAACAGCCTTCCAAACAAGTCTTGTGACGATGTGTTCTATGCAAACCCCCCCCCCCATATTTACACAGACAGATAGTAGGTGTGGCTAGCAGAGCTTGCAAGGTGACATTGTGAAATTATTTGAATGGAAAAGGCTCAAAGCTAGTTCAAAGCCAAGTAACGACAAAAAATTGCAACAAAAAAAAAAAGTCAGTAAATGTAAAACAGCTTTTTAAAAGACACTCAGAACTGATAAAAGGTTTTTAAGAATTGCACATACATCTTGGTTTTAGTTCGATCCAGTGATGCACTTACTTTTTCAGTCTCTTGTAGGTGACATCATTGGCCAGCTTTAACAGATTGAAGGGGCCCTCGTTGTCCAGACTCAAACCATCACTGGACTCATCAAAGGCAACTGACAGGAAGCTCTGCGTGACACGAGTCACAACACCAGTGGCAAGCTGGGAGGAAGGACCAATTCCTTCTGAATCACATAAACCCACTATGTCACCTGCAACAAGAAGGGATCAGAATGGATTTCAAATAAAAATGGTCAATAATCAAGGCTTTTCTCATTGACATATTCACTTACTGAACTACCACAACGTGGTGCTGTAAACTAAAATTATTATTTCTGTTAATCTCTCCTTTGCACTCCGTAACTCAAGAATTACAAAAGGTTTCTCGGATCAGAATGCTCAATGCATGCTTCAGGTCTAGCAGCATGCAAAACTGAAACCATAAAACACTTAATTTGTGAGTAAAAGGTCTGAAACAGCTGTACTTGAACAATCCCAAAATAAGGGTTTAAAGATATAAGCTATGAAGACCAGTTGATAGAATAAAATCTATTTAATCTAGAATAAAGATGACTTACAGTAGGGACAACTTCAATTCAAATCTTAAAAGGAGTCGACAACAGCCAATATTTAAATTGCAGACACAGTTGGAAATGATGCAGTGACAGAATTAGGAGAGGGTAGCAGACACTACGTTACACAGAGAGTGCAATGGAATGGGTTAGCTAGCCATGTTGCTGATGCTGAATCCACAACGTTGGAAACACTGGGCCCCCCAGGATGCATGATGTCGATACCGGTTTCCAAAACAGCTTCTTGGATCGTAAAATCCTAACTTGTGATATACTGTAAACTTTGATATTTTATTTAACATAATGTAATCAAAAGAAACTATAAAAGTTCTATAACGTTGCACCAGATGCCTTGGTACTACTCGTCATGTCATAGAAGTACAAGGCAAAGTTTTACAGTGGTAAAAAATTAACAGTCAAAAATCAGTTCCGACCTTCGATGTTTCACCAAATACTTTTGATTCAATATGTTAATGTGACATTATTTAGTAGGTTTCATTCGACTTTATGAAGCAAAATTAGTTAATTCTACAGGGTGATGCAAAACCTTTGGCCATAGCTGTACAGTTACCTATAGCTTGTGAGGTGTGTTTCTTCTTTAAAAAACAATCTACTAAGGTAAGTTTTGAAAATTGATTTCAAGGGGAATTCTAATATACCACCAATATTCCAGATCCTCACCTTTTGTTGGGCATTAGTTAATTCAGTCCACGTACGTACAGACATGCTTACCTGGCCCAAAACTATTGCTGCACAGTACAGCAGACGAGTCATATTTTCTTGGTTCAAATGTTACCAGAAGCCGCCCGTACAAGCCTGTTTTCTGACTCCCTATGTGAAGTTTCAACAGACAAACTCCTTTGCGTTGTAGCTCTTTTAAAGAAACGTTCTCCTGCCATAACCTGCAAACACCATCAAATTACAAGCAGTGTCACTATTGCAGCTTTACAATGGCATTGCAATAATGCTGATGGAAAAAATATCAAATGTTGACAGACAAGGGGGAGACAAAAAAGGGGACAACTTCAATATGCAGCACATACTTTGGTCTAAATAAGCAGCCCTCACATGAGGAAACAAGACCGAATTATGAAAAAGTATATGTATAAGTATATAATTATGTAAAATATATAAGCTGCATCGCCCTGTTACAAATCAGTTTCACAATTTGTTCTCTCTCCTAACCTCCCTGAGGCTAAAAGAGAGTCTTTATTGAGGACTCTCCAGAAGGTTTGAAATACCATGCAGGCTTTTCTGGTCCTACAATGATATTGACAGCGTGATGGCAGGTGTTTCTAAAGAAACAGACAGATTATAGATGAATAAATGATTGTACCTGGTTTCTTCAATCTCTGCCTCTCTCTCCTCTTGTAGTAATTCTAACGTTTTGCTGACAAAGCTCTCCACAGCCATGGTTGTCAGTCTCCTGAAACAAATACAATTATTTAACTAGTGCAGCTCTGAATACTGTAGACGCAATACATTGGAGAAATAGGAAAATCTATTTTCATCAGATTTCCTCAAGGCACATGCAAGTCAGTGTGAAAGACAGACACAAATACCCTGACCTCCATTGTTTACACATGTTTGTAAAGGAAGGCACTGAAGTAGTATAGACAGCAGCTACTGATACTCAACAATAACTAAAAAAATAAATCTCCCATCTACAGGCGAAGATTTCTATATCTACTTCTTCTCCCGATGCTGGCAATTACTGACTTCCAAATTCAGTGGTACGTATTTTTTTTTCTTTTTTTTTTTTTAAAGGGCAACCCGTTTTGATCACATTTATAAAAACTGTTAAAGCACGTAATTTTAACACGCTCCCTAACCATTTTTTTTTTTCAGCCTCCTCGAAAAAAAAACAACAAAGTTGCCACTGAAACCTGACCGCAATAAACAACAGAACTGCCACTCAGCACAGAAGGGTGTAATAGAGTGTAACCTCGGGGTGGGATGCTTGGATAAACCCTGCTTGGATAAAGCCTGGCTTATGCAGCATCCCACCCCTCGGGTCTGCATTCAATTCTGATACCACACACTACCCCGTGCAGTATTCTCACACTCTCTCTCTCTAGATAAATAACCTACACTGTTATGTTATGAATTGTACTAGAGTGAACTTTACACATTTTGTAAAACACGTTCCACTAATCATTGCGGTTATGACTTAAGAAGAAGCCACAGAAAATAGTTTACTACCGGTATTAAAAGCTGTAATATACTTTATATGGTTTTAACACATATTAACACATAAACGAGTTGGTTACTGCTAAATGATACATGAAATGAAGAATAGGTAATTTATTGGTTCAAAACATTGAAGAATTTATGCGTACAGTATCTATTTTTTATAATTTATTAAGCATTTTACATAATGCAACACGTATAATCGACTCCAAAGCAAACAAACAGCACTTACTCGCCAACCACTTATGCAGAACACTTAAAATGTAAATGTATTTAGAGCGGAAATACCCTTTTAAAAAAATTACGACACGTTTGTTATATATATATAATATATATACCTTATTAGATCACAGCTCTGGAAAAATGAAGAGACCACTGCAAAATTATCAGTTTCTCTGGTTTTACTATTTATAGGTATGTGTTTGGGTAAAACTAACATTTTAGTTTTATTCTATAAACTACTGACCACATTCTGTCCTCTGTAATACAAGGTAAAAGCTGTGCCAGGTGAGAGCACTTGGTGGCAACTTCAGGAGAGAGGAATTAGCTTATTTAAATTGGGAGAAGGTGCCTAACCTTGTTGGAACAGGGCAGGTGTGGTCCGCAACGCAGGCCATCAGGCACAGATGGTTTTAAGGAAGTGTTTTAATCATGTATGTATTGTTCCCAAGCATTTTTTAATCTTTTTAGTTCACTGTCATTGTACATATAGCTGGCCCCTTTTCTATGCAAACTGTTTAATTTAATTATCATCAATAATTACTTACCTTATCTTATTTCCTAAAACTGATAAAGATACTTTACTGTTTGATAAATGGCACCCAATTACTCTCTTGAACTGTGACTACAAAAATGTTGCGTCAGTTTTAGCTAGTAAATTACGGATTACATTGCCATATCTGGCAAATGAAACCCAATTAGGTTTTATTTCCGGTAGACACATTAGTAACAATATTCGTTTAGTGCTGAACATGTTGGACAATGATCACTTAATTTCTTCAGATTTCATCATTTTCGGTGGAACATGATTTTTTATTAAAAACTTTACAATATTTCCAGTTTGGTAATACATTTATTGACTATATCAAGATTCTTGACAAAGATAACAATAGCTCAGTTGGCCTCTCTAAATGCACCTCACCAAGATTTAATATTGAAAGTTATTTGTCAGGGATGCTGTTTATCCCCCTTTTTGTACCAGCTGCAGAGTCTTTTGCCATTCTCATTAGACAAAATAGATCCATCAAAGGGACTGAGATTGGAGATTGTGAATTTACTATCACTCAGCAAGCTAATGACACCACACTTTTTAAAAGACAATGAACAGGTGTCGAAGGCTTTGAATACTTTAAAAATTTTATCTGATGCTTCTGGTCTCCAGTTACATCTAAATAAATGTAAACTTATCTCTATTAAAAATTCTAGTATTACTTCTGTTGAAAATATCAGGGTATGTGAGTCTGTGAAATATTTGGGAGTCTATGTATGTAAAGATATAAATCATAGAATCGAAAAAAAAATGAGAGCCTAGAGTAAAAAAAAAAAAGATGTCTTAGGTTTTCAACTTACGGCTCCAGAGAGATCTCACTATACAAGGTAGAATTCTCCTTTCTAAAGCTAAAGGGATATCTAGATTGGTTTACCTAGCCTTGGCCATTTCTAATCCGTCTATATGGACAGAAAAGATTAATAAAATAATTTTGAATTTTGTGTGGAAGAACAAAATTCACAAACTAAAAAAAAAAACAAATAAAACATTTTGTTTAATAGCTACTGTAATGGAGGTTTAAATGCTGTTCACTTTACAAATCTACTTGATATTTTTCATGTGAAATGGATTAAAAAAAAAAAAAAATTATCTGAGAACTCCATATGGTTTCACATCCTTAAAATAATCTTTTATAAATAAAATTCTATTTGAAATGTGATTTTGATTACAGGAAATGACCTGGCAAGCTTACGGGATTCTATGTAGAGGTGTTGAGAGCTGCAAAACTTGACTTATGTCATAATATTTCCCCTCACAGAATACCTATTTGGAACAACACATGTATTGTCTATAAAAGGAAGTCTTTATGCAGAAATGGATTGATAATGATATTATATTTGTTTGCAACCTTTTTGAAAATAAATCCACTTAATTATTTCAGGTTGTTGCAAAAATGTGCTCTTACAGTGACAGCAAAAAATGATGCCATAATCTTTGATGCAATTCCACTTAATCTTTTTTATTTATGCAAATCCTCTCTGCATCTAAAACCTTCTCTTCATAATTTACACATTAGTAATATTGAGCTTCTAGATTTAAAGTGTACAAATTTTTTTTTTTAAGAAACATTTTACAAATTTGGAGCATGCTAGACCTAGAGCTTGTTTATTCTGGAATTCAATTCTAAATGTAGTATCAATTGGGAAAAAAAAAAGTATGGTCTGTAACTAATGATTATGTTCTTTTGCCAAAAATGAAATAAATTCACTTCACTATAACTCATAAGATTTGCACAGTTAAATATTATTTAAATAAAATGTACCCTGATTTGGACATGGAATTCACTTTGTGTAGCTCTCTCCCTGAGACTATTTCTCATTTATTTTTTAACTGTGAAACCTCTTTCATTTTGGAAAAAAATTACACATTGGCACCTTGATTTGTGTAAAATACTAAATTGCTTCTCTTGAAAATATATAATCTGTTGTTCTATTAATCCTAATATTGATCATTCTGTTGCCTTTTTAGTTCATTTTGTTATTTTACGAGGGCAGTATTTTATAGATAAATGTAAGTGGTCCAATTGGAAGCCTGATTTTTCTCATTTCCTTAATGATTGTAAAATGTATCTTAACTCTTTCAGTATGTAAAAATAGTAGGGCCATCAGAATTTTAGATTGTTTTAAGGACTTGTGCTTCATTTAAAAACATGTAGGTAATATGCCCTTCCTTCTCTTGTTAATAAGCCATTGTTTTAGTTCACTTTTATTTCATTTAAGTTAATTTCTTGGAAAATTGTGCACTGTTACTATTGTCATTTTGCCTCACTGTATGTATTTATATTGGATAATGATAACTGTTATTTTTGTAACAAGAATTAATCTTACTAAAAGATTAATTCAGTTTAGCACAATTTTAAACAATTTGTAAGATTAATTGAAATAAACTTTTTTTTTTTTTAATTAATCATAATTTGCATTATTTTGTAACAGTCCAGCAACATAATTGCATTAAATTAAAAGAGCAAATTAACAGTGTGCTTTTCCCACCATGGCATTAACTAGAGCATGTTTTATTTAACTGTGATGACAGTTATTGTGGATTATGTGCTCAGTGTATAAGAAACTATACTATGCAATATAAGAACAAGGTTGCAAAGTGATTTCTGAAAGCTAATTTGGGTCACTAAGTATTGGGCTTTCAAAGGGTTTAGATGAAACGAGTCGTGTCTTCACTTGTTACAAAATTAAATGTAAAAACTGTAAATATTAAAGTTATATAAATGTATACATCTTCTCTGTATATTATCTACAACACAAGAAAAACTGGGTTTGACATTATGCAGCGAATTAATGTTTTTCAAGGTTTATCCTTACAAAAATTAATGCAGATGTACATTTAGCTAATTTACAATAAGGAAGATGAAGCTTCACTAAAGGTAAATACAGGTACACTTTAGCATTGCTAAAAGACAAAATACTTAAAAGCTTTTTTCTTCCCCTTCAGTGCCACTACACTCAGTACTTGGAACAGAAGTGACACATAGTTGATATTCTTTCTATACTATTTATTTTTATATAGTAACTTCAATTTATAAACCGAATTTATAAGTCTTTAAGAATTTCCATAGGTAGTTTTATGGTACAGCAAAATAAAAAGTACATCACTTAGTGTTTAACTCGACTGCATCGACAGCAGGGAATAAAAAACCTGGATCTGCAGCTGTACAGCTTGGAGAGAGATCTGTAAATACTAATTTATTAAATATTGTATTAAAGTAAATACCTTTTCGGAACAGACTGTTAAGTATAAGAGGTATACCGATATCAATAAAAGTATGTGTTACTTATATAAAGGACATCAAATATGTAAGGAACATAAAACCAGATTATTTTTGTAAATACAGATTATGTTTGCAGTTAAAATGCAAACAAAGTCTAACAACGAGTTTACATGAGACAGAACTCCGGATAACAATAAGCATATTTTACAGTGTGTGATTTAGCTAGGTAACAACAGTTGACTGTAATGCTTTCTATAAAATAGAAACAAAATGACATGTTATTATTTTTTTATTGATAATTATTTAAAAAATACAGTTTAATGCTGAAGTTTTTTATTTTTATTTTGTATACTGTTTAAAAAATTGTAAGGTAGTTTTTTTTTTTTACTTTACTTTTTGTGTTAAAGCATTTTAAAAGAAAACTAAAACAGACATGCATTCTCTATAAAATGAGCGTTCTTTAATTTAAGTAATGTGTATCATTATTAAAACGTAGCTAAATTTATAATTATTTAATAATTACCATCGAGTTTATGTTGTCTACTTAGTACTGTATTATAATATGTTTATGATACAAACACGTTCTACTATATACTATATATATATATATATATATTATATATATAGAGATTTATATATCCTATATATATCATTGAATATATATATTGATCCTCAGAGCCAGCATTGCATGATAATATAAATATAAGTTTATATAAAATAATGTTAATTAGAATTAATATAGATTTAAAGATATAAGTAAAAGTGATGTCACATATATAGAACACCATTACATCATGTAAGAATAAATCATGGATTTGAATATAAACAATAACAAGTAGTTGTCATGCCGTCAAACACCTCCAATGTTTTGATTTTGATTCAAACACAGGCTCCCTTGAGAAAGATATGTACAACATATCAAAACGTTGGGCAGCTGGCTCTTTGAGCTAATAGCTGGCTCTTTGATATATATATATATATATATATATATATATATATATATATATATATATATATATATACACACACACACACACACACACACACACACACACACACACAGGATATGCCTTCTGGTTTTCATTTTATTTTTCACCTTTACTTCCATGTAAAAATGACACCTAATTATTATCTGACACCCAGATTCCTAATTATCACATGATATGTAATTAGTTTAATTTCTTTATTTCCTGCTATGCAAATAAACATGGAAAACAGCTGCAATGTCATGGAAAAGTCTAATAAAATTGTTGTTAACCAAGGGTGGGAACCCTCTGCTGCTTACTCTTTATTGCTAACCTATGGGGTATTCATTAATTACAACCTTACATTTGAACTGTAATTTTATTTTGAACTAATGTATACAAACTTTGTCTTCCAGTAAAAACAAAAACAACTGTTATTCTTATTTGCTTTATTGACTACAAACAATATGGCTGTGAAGCAAATAAACCCCAGAAACAGAAAACAGTGTTTAATTCCAGCGCTGCAGATTGAATATACTTAACAAAAGGCCTGCATGCACATACTATATATTAATAATTATAATAGTATTGTATGCTTTATGCTATAGCATCTTGACTCTTTCCAAAGACAAAATATTGTATTTATTGTATAGATTTACCATCCAATAATTCGGTTGATAGATAGGTAAATAGGTTGAGGGGGACAAGACGGTGCTGAGAAATTCAGAATCCTAAGTCAATTATTCACCAGTCACAAGCACACATTACAAGTGGATTAAAGCATACGGTATTCTTCTTAGCTTATGTCCCTAAAATCCACAGAACTTGATAAGAATATTGGCCAAAGTCATTTCATATACCACACTATCTGTATGAGATTTATGCAGCAAAGCTTCATGTTCTGCCATGTTTAAATCTATAACAGCTGCTGGTTTCCTGCATTGTGATCCAAACATTAGATATTTAAATGCAGGTTAAATATGCCTGCATTTCTTTGTCTTTTTTAGCCCTACTTTAACTTTGTCAATGTTAACAAGGACTGCACGGTATCCTTCCTAATTATTATACACTGTACTGTGTCCTAGCTAGCTACTTTTAATAGTCAATCCTGAAAATATATAGTAATAGGAGCAATATTGTGACCCAATAGCTGTCCATTTTTGGGTTAAGCAAAATTGTAGTTGCCATCTGTATTGTATCATTTCATTTAAATTAATCTCTAGTACAAAGCAATGCCTGCATTCAAGTAAGGGACTGATCAGAAGTTTTAATTCTGTAATGTGCACCATTTATTATAAGTGTGTTTGCCTCCTCTTCAGGTATAGTTTAATTAGCAAAATATCCCACAACTGCATTGATACCCCAAACATTATCCATTTACAACACCTAGTTGGGACATTTGTTCTTCATTTTACCCAAATACATTTTAGGTTACTGCAATGGTGACTGCCAAATTCAGAGACAGAACCCATTTGGGGTGTTGCTGCTTTCCCTGTACATAACAGGGATAGACTTGGTATGAGTGCTAGTTTAATCCTGTGTTGATACAGGATGTGTGCAATTGGGCATTAGTCAGTTTGTATTTAAAAAAAAAAAAAAAAAAAAAAAAAAAAAAAAAAAAAAAACTTGATTCACAATTACAAAATTAAGAAAATATTGAGCTTTTAGTAAAATAGAGAGATAAAAAAACAAAGGGATACTATATTCAGTTAAATAACAACAATTGAACACTCTGCTTGCTGCTCTATTGGCCATGAACCAAACAAGAACAGGAAAGGACAAGTAGAAGCAAAAGTTGGTCTTGTCTTCTAAATTTTGTAAAGAAATCCAAAACACACCAAAGATCATAAACCCACATATCAAAAGATTCAAGTGCAGTAGTCCGTCACGTATTTGACTGCGGTGGGACCAGAGAAAGGGCAAATATATAAGAAGTAGGATAAATTAATCATGTTTTAAATACTATGTGGTTCCGACCGGCAACCTTACCCGGGGTCTCCTGTCTGCACGTCAAAAAATTTTAGATATTTTATTATATATATAAAAAAAAAAAAAAAAAAAAAACACAAAAATAAAGTGCACAAGGGCAAAACAAAGATCTTTAGACACAAATAAAGCAAAAACAAAACTTACAAAAAAAAAAAGGTTTCCAGGCTGGGCAATGCCTTCACTGGATTCAAAACTTTCAAACAAACACAACAAACACAAACACAAACACAAACACAAACACAAACACAAACACAAACACAAACACAAACACAAACACAAACACAAACACAAACACAAACACAAACTTGCTTCCTCAACTCCCTCCTCCCAAATGAGAAGCAGAGGCCTCCTTTTATGTCAAGTGGCTGGGCGTTGATTGATCGTTAATTAACCTAATCAACTAATCAACCCCAGCCACCTGAACATAATAAACCCAGGCAGGTAGGGAAAATTAACCCCATCCCTGCCAAATTAAAAAGGGCAGAGCTTTGCTCTGCCACATACCATTATACACAGCTGTAATAATGACTGTATTCACACAATTGTTATTTTGAGATTCAGCTTTTATTAGGGAGCTCCCCTAAATCTCTTGTTTAGAAAGATAGACAGTATTAATGCTTGTGATACGGTAGCCGTGTAGATGCGTGCATTCGCTGCTGAGTGACAGGCAGAGGATCAAGACAGAGGTTGAAGCTGATACGTCCCACAGGCAAACAGGATTCATTTACACATCAACACACTGGTTGGTGGGATCTACAATCTCTGAACTAATCTGCTTTGTTTAATAATAAATGAACTCTGGCTACTCACCGGCTATCAGCAGTTTTGACTTGCTTACTCAATCTTCGGTATCCAGCCATAGTTCTGGTTATTGCTCACTCGCTCACTCACTACTCTCTCTCTCTCTCTATCTCTCTCTCTGGAAATGTATTTTCAATATAAAATACAAATTACTTTGGAATCACTGCATTTTCAATACAAAATACAATTTGAAGTTACAAAATACATTAAATAAACAAAACAGAAAATTTATATATACAGCTCTGGAAAAAATTAAGAGACCACTGCAAAATAATCAGTTTCTCTGGTTTTACTATTTATAGGTATGTGTTTGGGTAAAATGAACATTTTTGTTTTATTCTATAACTACTGACAACATTTCTCCCAAATTCCAAATAAAAATATTGTCATTCAGAGCATTTATTTGCAGAAAATGACAACTGGTCAAAATAACAAAAAAGAAGCATGTTGTCAGACCTCGAATAATGCAAAGAAAATAAGTTCAGATTCATTTTTAAACAACACAATACTAATGTTTTAACTTAGGAAGAGTTCAGAAATCAATATTTGGTAGAATAACCCTGATTTTCAAGCACAGCTTTCATGCGTCTTGGCATGCTCTCCACCAGTCTTTCACATTGATGTTGGGTGACTTTATGCCACTCCTG
>NW_024474568.1:0-8854 GCF_017654505.1 Polyodon spathula
ACATTTTTAGACTCCTTTGACAAAGCGATCGCGTAGCTGTAAAACATATTTCACTATATTTTCTTAGTCTTTTGACTGTTCTTCCCAGCCTTCTCATATGAGATCCAAGATACCCCGTGGCTGCCGACCGTACAAGAGCTCAAACGGGGAAAACCCAGTTGAGGATTGTGGTACCTCGCGAACTGCAAAGAGCAAGTAGGGAAGAAGTTTAGCTTAATTGCGTTTTTCTTGATCTACAAAGTGGTGCAACATATTTTTCAAAGTCTGATTAAATCGTTCAACAAGCCCATCCGTTTGAGGATGAAAAACTGAGGTTCTAATTGAACGGATTTTCAATAATTTATATAGTTGCTGAATACAGTCTGACATAAAATTAGTGCCCTGATCAGTGAGAATTTCTTTCGGGATTCCCACCCTAGAGAATATTTTTACCAATTCATTCGCTACAGCTACTGCATTCATAGAGCGTAAGGGAACAGCTTCTGGATATCTAGTTGCGTAGTCCACTACTACTAAAATATACTGATATCCTGACTCTGTTCCCTCCAGAGGGCCTACTAAATCTACACCAATCCTTTCAAACGGTACCCCAATAATTGGAAGTGGAACCAGAGGTGCGGGGCGAACTAACTTAGGGGCAGCTAATTGACATTCCGGACACTCAGATACATACTTCCGCACAAGACCATAAACCCCTGGCCAAAAAAACTGGGCCAGAATTCGTTTCTGAGTCTTTTCAGTTCCCAAATGACCTGAAAATGGAATGTCATGCGCCAATCTCATGACTTCTGACTGAAAAGGCCTAGGAACCAATAACTGTTTTACGAGCTGTCCCGTCCCGGGAGCCCGGGTTATTCTATATAATAAGTGCCCAGATACAGAAAAATGCGGAAATACCACCGGTTGTCCTTCCTGCATATCCTTCCACTCAACATATCTAACCTGTTTCCAAGCATACTGTAACGTGGGATCATTTTGTTGTTCATATCCCAAGTCAATATCTCGGTCCCAATGGTTAGGTACACAGAGAGGAGTGTCTTTTATTACATGACCTTCCACCTCAGTAACCTCGCAGCCCCGGTTACACTGAATACCTACTCCCTTTCCTTGCCGTTTAAGCGATTGGTTTACTTTTGTGTCAGACCCCTCCCCTTGTCGTCTCAGAGTTCCCTCATATTTTTCCACCCGACGCTCTCTTTTTGTTTTTCTTGGGCGGATTTTAGGGTTAAACAGGTCGGATTGCAACGGAAAAATCTCGCCAATTGTTTTCTCCTGTTGCTTTAATTGTCCCCTGGTAGAAACTAAGACCATTTCCCGACCTAAAATACGATCAAAAAACGGCCAGTCTCTTCCCAGGAGAACAGGGTATGGTAAACATTGCGCTACAGCCACTTTAACGTAAGCTGAATAATCACCTACAGTAAGTCTAACTTTAGTGGTGGGATAAACCCGAGTTTCTCCATGAATACAGGAGATAGCCACTTTACCCTGTGGCTCCCAGGCTACCCCATCCAAGAGAGCTTGCCGAATCAATGTTTGTGCACACCCAGAGTCCGCAAATGCGTAAGTACTCTTTCCCCCGACCTGTACTCTTAACTGATAAGGGCCCTCCCGACATTCCCCAGTGTTCCTACCTGTTACTGCTGACCAGGATCTTGTCGCCAGGTCCACCTTTATTACTGGACAATTCCTGGCAATGTGTCCAGGCTCATTACATTGGTAGCACACTTGGTTAGGAGGCATCAACGGAGTTAATCTGTCCTGCGAGTCCGCGACCGGCAGGTTAGGGGGATTCTCTCTCGCCCAGGATGGGGCTAACCTCGACCTCCATGGTCTGAAGGTCTGGTTACCCCCTCTGGGCTTCATTGGTTGGTTGGTCCGAGTTAGTTTAGGGGCAGGAGTGGGGTCTGACCCGGCGCCTTCGTTTGCGTCTTCGTAGGCCTCCGCCAGGAGGATGGCATCCTCGAGAGTGGTAGGTCGATTCCTCTTAATCCACTCTCGATTCCCTGGCGGTAGTATAGACGCAAACTGTTCTATAACTATTTTCTGCACCAGTTCTTGGGGTGTATGTTCTTCTGGCCGCAGCCACCGGGTGCACTGATCTAAAAGATATTGTCCCGCAACCCGGGGCCGCATCCCCTTGGACAGCTGGTATTCCCGAAAACGGCGCCGGTATGTTTCCTCCGTGATCCCGAGGCGTGAGAGAATGGCTTCTTTAACTTTAACATAGTCCCCTGCATTCGTGGCCGTCAGGGCTCGATACGCTGCCTGAGCTTCCCCTGTCAGGCAGGGTGCCAATTTCATGGCCCAGTGTTCCCTAGGCCACTCTGCAGCCTCTGCCACTCTCTCAAAAGTAATCAAGAAAGCCTCGGGATCATCTTCCGAGGTCATCTTCTGAAGATTAGGCTGAGCTGCAAACATCCGGGCAACCGCTCTCTCTGATGTTGATATTGATAGTTTTTCTACCAGCTGTCCAAAGAACTGGGCGAGCTGTTCCTGGTGCCGTGTCTCTCTCTCCTCTCGCTTCTCCTCCTGCTCCCTAAACATTGTCAAAACTGTAGCTGGATCCATTTTCACTTCTGACACCACGTGTGAGGCGAGAGTGTATTAAATGGAATGTCCAGACAGTAATTTATGTGTACAGAAATAAAATAATTTATTTTTATTTTCTATACACAACAAAAGGATTAAATAACAAAAGAAAACAAAATGGTGTGAGGGAAGGAGTGCAGGGGTGAAATCCAAAACAAACTGTGATGACTCGTCTTTAATTTGTCTTCGTGGCGACCATACATAAACAAAAAAAGACAAAAGAAATGTTAGTGATTTAAAAATCCCGCTGCACAAAACCAGTCTTTCCCTTCACCTGTTACTCCTCCTACTTTACTTTCGGACCAACCCCGAACACAGTAGTACGTTCCCTTTAGTATGTAATGTCCCGTCTCTGTAGTCAGTGGAACACCAATCCCCAACCGAAAGTGTCCTTATCCTTCACTTGACTCCAGTGGCTGGAATTTACAACTCGTACTTCTGCCCCTCACCAAGGTGCCGCCCCTCAAAAGATGACTTTTGCCATGGTCACGAGATCTTGGTAAGGGAAGTCCCGAGTTGGTTTGATGCCATCTACTGTCGGGAGGCTGAATCACAGACCGAAAACCCTTTGACATCATCACTCACACACACACACACAACACACACACACACACACACACACACACACACACACACACATTTACAGTAACTTCAGTTGTTTCTATTGCTTTTCTGACTGGGAGGTTGTTTTAAGATGCCCACGGCGTGAAAAATCTTTTACCTGTGACATGTTTGGGTTGAATACACCAGCATTCGATATGGTTTATTATTCAGGTTTTACCTTTGAGTAGTAAGGTGTACATTTATAAATACAGTACTTGATTACGCTTTAGAATTGATTTATACATTATGTAACAACTCTCTGAACTTTATGTTGCAAGTTTAAACTGCAGTAAGAACATTTACTAATGCTTAAAACATACTCCAAATGAAATACGTTGCACAGCAACTGATTCTAAAGTTTTCCACAGCTTTGAAGCTGTAGATGATAATGCACTGAACTCTATTTATTAGCAGGTGTGAAGAGCCTGTCAGCGAAACTCCTTCTCTTCTTACAGGGAGATTAATTGCTGGAAGCAGCCAGTCATCCCCTGAACATTAGGGGGGAGAATAAATATAGGAACACTGCTACTGCAGGTTCTACAAAGCTTTTTATAATGGAACACTTTCCCCCATGAGGGGTGTGGGTGGAATGTCAGCAGTGCAATTAAGTTAGAGGCACGATCCTAATGGCATTTTCAAGCATTGAGGGACCTATTTGAAACCGAGCTAACTCACTCTAAAATGGTCATCAATTATAATTTTGCAGAGCTTTGCTGTTTGAAGCACAGTGTCAAAACCGTGAGCTCCATTTTGCTCGGACAAGTTCTTAGATGCTATTTTTAATCATACTGTTGCAGGAAGAATACCACCCAAACACAAATAACAGTGAACATTGATTAATCTGGGACATATGACTGAACAATGGACAGCCTGTTTCATCAAGTCTCAAAGGATGAAAATATCGTACATGCCATCTTTCCAATTTTCTGAACTGTGTGGCTGCCATGCAGTCCTAACATCAGTACTCAATGGATTCATGTTTTGGAATATATCCCAAGAGACCAGGTCAATAAGTCACATGGATGTGTGGAACTTATACAAAGTGTTCAACTGTAACTTTAATGCTAACAAAGATACAATACAGTAAAAGTGCAAATTAATTCACTAAGCGCCTGCTGTCCTCATTCTGACTTATGAAGATTGACAGTGTTTAGTGTTTATCATGGGGATATTTAAAGTCTCCAGGAAACAGAATTAACAGCCAAGCGCACGTGTGCGCGCACACACACACACACACTTAGAGTAATAAAGAGCTTCGCAGGGAGTTAGTGCTTTCCATTGTTTCCTGCACTTAACAGATGCAAAACACTTTTATTTGTGGAGTAACTGTTATGTTACAAGAAACCTATAGATCCATATTGTTGTTTTGATCAATACATTTGATACTCTTTGCAAGTCACCTTGGACAAAAGCGTTTGCTAAAAAAACAAATAATACAGAAACCTGAAGTGTGACTCACACTCTTGCCATTAATGAAGAAAACAACAGAAACCAGAGGAAGGGGATGTAGACCTGAGGCCATTGTGATTAATTATAATACTGTAATACATCTTCCACAAGTTTCTATTCCCTTTTAAAAGTTTGATACAGTAAATTTGTACAGTCTTTTTGCATGTTGCTCCATGATTTTCACACTGTTATACTATGCATTTACCATAGTTAACCATGTTTTACCATACTTCTCTGGGCTTCACCTCTCTGGACTGTACCTTTGCCTTAGTATGTTTTTGCTATGCTTTATTACCCTTGTCTATGCTTCTACAATAGCAACTTTTGATAAGGGTCACACTATTCCAACGCTGTTTTAGTCATCTTTGGCTACTCAATGATACACTGTTACTGATACCATCAGAAAATGTGCATTCCTACAGTTAACTTCTAGAATATTCAGACCGAATCCCAAACTAAAGTTGAAATGATTGACATGCCAGTGTTATTTGAAGTACTGATTCATTGCAGAGCAATGAGACAAGGCAGCTGCCAAAGGCTGTGCAATTCGTTATATACTGTATTTGCTGTTTTGAAAGAAACACACTTTGGTAACCTTTGATAACTAATGTTAAAGAGAAATTGTCCCCACGCCCTGAGTGCCTTCTGCCCTATCATCGGTCACCCAGCCTCCCTTATTGACCCGCAAGACACTGCTGAGGTAAAATAACCCAGGAAGTGAAACGGCAACAGACTTCCTAAGAGTAAGGGATGTAAACTTTCTTAGCCTATGTAGCACTGCTGTGGGTGAGAGCGACCACGCATACTGCCAGCAAGCATCTTAACTACTGTGCAAAAGAGCCATGCTCATCTTTATTTGTGATTTAAGATCTTTGAACCTCATCTTGCGTCACCGACAGGGGACAGGACAGAATCCACAATGAAAGTGTGTCACACAACACCATCCGCTACTTAGAGTAGTACTAAATATCCCGTTTTAAATTAAAATACATATTTGCAAATCTCTCTCTCTCTCTCTCTCTCTCTCTCTCTCTCTCTCTCTCTCTCTCTCTCTCTCTCTCTCTCTCTCTCTCTATCTCTATATATATATATATATTATATATATATAATTATATATAGCAGTTTTTGTACTAGCTAATGATAACATTCATGGCTTTTTCAGGTTTTTTTTTTTTTTTTTAGCTCCAACCACTTTATACATGTTCAGCTACCAGATGATCATACCCTCAAATGAGAGTTCTATTGCTGAATTAAACAAGCCTCGTGAAAATTTACTGTCAATTTTGCCAGATTTGCTGATAATAAACTGTAAATGCATTTCATCATCATAAATCCTGCTTTGCATATTAAATTGTCACAAGCCTCACAGTTGCTGTGGTATTTTTTAAAAGCCAAGCACAGAGAATTTTCTCTCAGTGGGAAATTGCTCTCTTAACTATTATTTTTTTCTCCTGCTTTTTAATGCATGTCACCTAATTAATACATTCAAATGTGAGTCACTCACAATTCTCAAGGTCAGGACCCAAAGATTTAACCTTATTGTTGGTGTGAATCTAATTAAAGACTTGTTACCATTCTTCTTGAAGCACTGGAGAATCCAATCAGTGCAGGCAGACTAACAGCAAGAGCATTGAGCATCCTGCAGTATATAAGGAGGGGCCATGTGTTGGGTTTGCTCTTGGGGTTACTTTGGGAATCTGTTAGGCTAGGCTGCACCGGAGTGAAGGATTGGGTAGTGACCGTCACAGCTGGCGGGACAAGGCTACAGTTGGCAACTCTATCCTGACCTCACCTGACCATGTTCTCTGTATTTTGTCACACTTTAGTCTGAAGTCGTTTCAAGTTTTAGTTTTAACGGAAAGATTTAAGGTCAAGAATTTTAATTTAGAAAAAAAAGAGCAACACTTTCTTTTTTCAACAACCCGATTTTCTGAGTCTATCTTGTCTTTTCAGTCTCCATTAGGC
The DNA here is from genome assembly GCF_017654505.1 of Polyodon spathula. Classification (NCBI taxonomy): domain Eukaryota; kingdom Metazoa; phylum Chordata; class Actinopteri; order Acipenseriformes; family Polyodontidae; genus Polyodon; species Polyodon spathula. The sequence continues at coordinate 6,610 of NW_024474568.1, forward strand.
CCTCCTCTTGCTGAAGCTTCCTTGTTTTTTTGTAGAACCTGTGATGCAGATTTTATGTTCTCTTCCTTGTCAGTTTCCTTGGTTACTGGCACATTTATATGTTTACCATAAATGTGCAAACTGACAAAGTCAAGAAATGTGCAAAACTTTAAACACAATGCCTCACTGAAAACTCACATCCCAGGCAGGATTACTGGTGATAGACTGTTCTTCCACATAAACCTAATAATAAAATAACTGTATCTCTGTCAAATGGTACAGTGGGTTTTGACAGTGGCACAAAACACACATATTGAAGGATCCAATTAAGAATTCTCGAACATGACAACTTACTTATTATGCTCCCAAACATTTGTGTAACAGAGGGTGGCTTAAAGACATATGAATTCAGGGAGTGGACTTCAGAGGCTCAAATATTTTAATCAATGTTTTCTGTGAAGGTAACAAGATAAGGATCCCGAGGGTGCAGAGGCTTACCCAGTAAAGGCAGAAAAACCCTGTGGAGTGAAGCATGTGTCAGGTAATCTCACCCGTTTAAATCCTGGCTGTGCTGAGTTGTCAATATTAGCTGGGGGCCAACAGGGAGTGCTTGGTAAAATCCTTAGCTTTGTACAGGTGTAAAATAGAGGAGAAAAGTAAATTGACAGTGAAAATGGAGGTCACCTTTTATGTCTTACTTCCTAATATTCATGATTTTTTTTTTTTTAATTTATGAATCTCTCTTGAAGTTTCTTTCCCATTTGCTGGCATGAGCAGGCTAGGGTTGAGGTTTGTTTTTTTCACACTTCCTTCTCAAAATTCCAGATTTCTTAGTTACAGTACAACAGCTTCTGTTTCTGGGCTGACCAATACTCTTCACTGGCTTTTAAAATGTGAACACAGCAGTGCCTAGAAAAACAGTTAAACTGATTATAGCTATAAAAAGCTTTAAGTGATTGATTTCCTGTCGGTTCTAATTAAAGTACAACTTAATGTTCCAAGAAGGAAACAAGCTTTTTAGTACGATACACGGTTCTGCACAACGTCACCCAAATAAACCAACAAAAGCCCAGAACCTTGTTTAAGCCCTTTATCTATCTAATCATTTGGTCATCCTGTCTCACCAGAATTTATATAAACCATTTAATGACATTTAACAATAAATAAACACTGGCACCCACATTTCTCACTCAATTAAATAGCACCTTTATGTTAAACAGTGTTCACATCTGTAGTACTTGTTTATTGTTAGACAGTTAGCACTTTATATTATTAATATAACGATGAAGGCAAGTTGGTTGGACTTGTGCATTAACTTAGCCTTTTGTGTTTTAGGCCATTGTGTACATGATAAATTGAATCTTTTCTAATTGAATCAGTTACAATAAGGAACTGTATATACCACCTGGATTTGCAATAAATACAGTCTATATCATATTATTATTAACACATTATATGTGTTCTTGACCATTGTTTATTACTGTTTATATTTATGACAGGAAAATAAACAAATACTATATTAAAAATTTGACATATTCAGAGGGTATAAAGTATTCCATTTAAAAGACCTGAGAGTGCCTTCGACATTCAGAATACGCAGGAACGACCCAAAATGGATGCGTCATCATAGTGCCATGAACTCATAGTGACCTGCTATAGGGCAGAAAACAGTGTTGCAGAGAAAGGCGGAGACTGGGGTTGTTTTGCTTGATGTGAAGTGACCCAAACAGCAGCAGAACTAATGAAATGTTATTTCTTTTGTGGCTGCGATATCTTGTGGCTGTAAAAATGGCACAAATGCTTTTTACAATAATGAACAGACCTGCTTGTGTATGGTCCTACTGGCACCTGTAATATTTATTTCCTATTGCTTTACTGGGATTGACGCAGCACAGGCCCCACTCTGAAAGAAATATTCAAACACTATTGTATGCTCGGAAGCCTTTGTTCTTTGTTCATACTGATGACTCTGGCTTCTGTCTTAAACATTTATGTGTGTGTGTGTGTGTGTGTGTGTGTGTGTGTGTGTGTGTGTGTGTGTGGTGTGTTGTATTGAATCTGAGGTCAATAACTTACGTCAGGGTTAATTGCCATCATAGTTTTGTGGGGACTTTAATAGTTTTTTTATGAAACAATCAATCAATTTCGATAGAGAGCTTCAAGTCAAGGTATGAGGCGACAGTGTATAAGATTGAAGCTCTAATAGATACTGATGACACCGAACATTTATCTCCGAGCTGTGCTGAAATCCTTGGAAAACTTCAAA
>NW_024474569.1:0-15457 GCF_017654505.1 Polyodon spathula
ACCTGCTTCATTCACTGCACCTGACCACACTTGGTGTCAAGAAGAGGGATTATAATGGACCCAACCGCATTGGCAGTGCTGTTGGAGGCGCAGGAGCGGAGGCATCAACAATCATTGACGGCCATGATGGAGAGGATGCATGGCTTGTTCCTGGAGGCCAATCGGGGGAGGGAACCGGTGGTTCAACCAGCAGTACCCTTACCAAGGGTAAGGGTAGTGAAGATGTCGCTGGAGGATGACCCCGAGGCTTACTTAGTTGCCTTTGAAAGGCAGGCAACAGCAGCTCAGTGGCCTCGGGAGTGGTGGGCTACCCAGTTGGGCCCAAATTTGATTGGAGAGGCCCAGGCAGCCTACCATGCCCTGACACATGAGCAAGCCCTGGTGTATGACCAGGTGAAGCAGGCCATTCTCCAACGGCTTGACATCGCAGAAGAGACACACTGCCGCCGGTTCCGGGAGTACCAGCGACCCCCAGGACTGCGACCCTGCGTGGTGGCCCAGCAACTAGTGGATAATGTGACCCGGTGGCTCTGCCCCGGCACCAACAGTGCAGAGAAGATCACTGAGCTGATTGCTATAGAGCAGTTTTTGAAGGTGCTGGGGCCGGACACCCAGAACTGGGTCACCAGGCATCGACCCACCACGCTAGAGGCAGCAGTCCGATTGGCTGAGGGGTATGAGGATGCGTCGGCATCAGCTCCCATGGCAGTTACCCCCGCTCCTCCCTCCAACCGACCCCGGATGGCGAGTCCAAGGACAGGACCCCCACAGCACTTCACCCCCTCCCCCCACGGGGCTACTTCCCATCGACACTCCACGAGCGGCCTTCCTCCACCCCAATGGAGGGCGAGGTCAACCCCCCAGACTTATTTGTGGTGTTTTGTTATTAATTTTGTTATTGTTATCATTAAAACAAGCACTGTTTTGGGAGAAAGATTGTGTGGACCTGCTTCATTCATTGCACCTGACCACACTCTGTTATGCTAAAATTATCTAATGGTATCTACCCTAACAAACAGGAAACTAGAAATTTTCACAGAGGAAATTTGAAGCTGGTCAGGCTTCGATGTAAGCTTAAAAAATGAATGCATTTCAAGCAGGTTAAGGCCGTGTGCTCTTCAAGAACGTCATGTTGCAAGTTCAAACCACTGTATTTTTTTCCCCACTGCGTTTTGTGCTGTTTTAAAACCTAAATAATTTGTTTAATATAAATGGTGTGGATATCAAACTGCTTGCACACCCTGGTTTATTTTGACGTTGACCAACATGTGGAATCACATGATTGGTAGATGTCCAGTTGTTTAGCTTTTCTGTTTGAATAGTCGCTACATAAACTATTAAAAAGTAGACTGAAGAGGAGAATAACAGTTTGACGATTTATTTCTCATTGTGTATAAGAGGTATGTACGTTTTTTTCACATTTGAGTTAAGAAAGTTTCAGTCTTCTGATACTTCTACAGATGGTAATTCGAAGTGATTTAGTTTTGCCGCTGCAACATGGTTAAAACAACTAAACACTTGGAGCTGTATAGAGACTCTCGGTAGTTGCAAACAAGTTTTTCTAACTTGTACGAGGAACTACCGTTCCAATCAATATATTGTATTTTATTTTCTTCTTCTGTTTTGTTTTTCCTCTTCTGAGTGCTAACGGATCACGCTGGAATCTGTGCTCTATCTATCTGTGTGTCTACTTCATTTAAAGTCTTGCCATGGCAGTGCAACGTCTTTTCCCACAGAGTGCACATAAACGGGTTTTCAAATTGCTTTAAAAATGATTATAAAATTGTGACCGAAGGGGGTTCTTTTATTTTATTTTTCATTTTTACAACCTGCTGGCAATCGCGTGCTTAATCAATGCACGTGTCTAATGTAAAATTACAAAATGCACCGCTAAAGGGCAGCAGAGATATTATTCATGTTTCTCAATGGCACCTACATTCCATAACAGAAACCTTATACTGGAGGACTAATGTTGTACGAATGAAATGAACACGACATACAAAAGAATGGTTACCTACACTTAAAGAAAAAAGAAACTAACATCGTACAGGTCTCACAAATTGCCTATAGACAACAATCTACTCTGTAAACTTCACTATATGTTTTGCTTTCGACCCCACCTCATACACGAGTTGTGCAATACATAGGCACCAGGGGGCGCAAGAGACTATTAAAAGTACAATGTTGCTTATTTACTGTAGGCAGGGGTACTGGATTACATTCTCTAGCAGGTCAGATAAGGCAATGAGCAAACCTTTGCGACACTACACCAATCAACTAATACATGTCAGAAATAACTACTTCCGATGATAATGAAAATAGAAAAAGCAAATATATTTTTCCTACTATTTTTCTCAAAATATGCAAACGACATCTTGCAAACAAATAATTATACAAATCCCAATGTAATGCTATTAAAACAGCATGTTATTCATTTTCATTTTATTAAAACTAGAAAATATTCAGAAAGGTGCAGCCAGCATTCAAGTTAACGAATGAAAGCGCGTCAATTAGTGATCGCTTTATTTGTGTTGTATAAGCATCTTATTAAGACCCTGGTTAAACGTGTAGCACAGTGTTTAAATATGCATGTTCTAGCTCCAGTGTATTTAAATGTAAATTAAAAGTTTCTAAATTAAATGAATAGCATGACAGTAAACAAATGGACAATAAACTTCAGTCATCTTGGAGAGGCGTGCCATCTTGGAGAGGCGTATCATCTTGGAGAGGCGTGCCATCTTGGAGAGGCGTGCCATCTTGGAGAGGCGTGTCATCTTGGAGAGGCGTGTCATCTTGGAGAGGCGTGTCATCTTGGAGAGGCGTATCATCTTGGAGAGGCGTGCCATCTTGGAGAGGCGTGCCATCTTGGAGAGGCGTGCCATCTTGGAGAGGCGTGCCGTCTTTGGTGCATTTCTTACTGTTGCCAAGCAGGGTTTTTTTTAAGCCCAAATAAAAGATCTTTGACAGGCTCCGTTTCCTCGGCCAATTTCCTGTGCCTGTGTCGCAGTGTCAACCGGGTTAAAGATACTCCTCAGCGGTCAATTTTCCTGTGATGTTATGCAATCGTTATATCTGGATACGTGAATGCAAAAGTAAATAAAGACATGGTATTTGCGGTGGTTATGTCGTTCTGGGATAGTTGAAGGGTTCGGGAAAGATATTATTAGACCTTCTGTGTTTAGAGCTCAAAATGTTCTAATTTTTCAACGGTGGAGTTAGTTGAGCAAGATCCAATTAATGAGGGGTATTGAATTATAGTTATGGAATTCGATTGCATGCCCTGCCATTGTAGTTTCTTCGCAATAAACAAAGTGGCAAATTACCTAATTACACATAAGGTAATAGCGTTTCTTTCAAGCTGTGCACACTAGTGAAAACTGTCAAATTTAGCTTAAATAAACTCTTCAAGAAATAAATGTGGAAAAGGGGGCGTTGCACAAAGTTAAAAAAAAAAAACACCGTTTTGCTTTTCGTGGATTAGCCTATTCTGCTCATAACAGAAAATAAGATCACACACACCAAAAAAAAAAAAAAAAAAAAAAAAAAAAACCTGATCACTATAGGTAACGTTTCCCTTGCTAGTTTGGCCAGTGTCTGGAAAGTGTGAAGTATTTTCGAGTGATGCGCATTACCTGCATCTATCCCCCGATTCTGACTCGCTTGCCGATCTGAAGCATCACTTTGTTGATGTTGTGTTAATACCGCGCATCACATGCCATTTTACACACACAGGTGGATTTTTGCTTTTGAATTCATGTGCAGCAATGTTTGTAATAATATTCAGATTGCTTCTCCGCACTAAAGAAAACAATACCACTGTTTTCATATCACACTACACACTACCACTACCATATCACACAATACACACTACCATAGAAATAAACCCGCGCCCTCTACAAAACGCCACGTCACGTATGCATTTTAAATAATAATTTTAAAAAGTTTCCTTTTTTTGTAGGCTGGTTTTAGTATCCTTAAAATGTACAGAACACAGTTTGTATGTGTAATGTTTGGCAACATGGGTGAGAGGTATTCATTTTTGACACATTTTGTTTCTGGTAGTAGCGTTATTGGTAGCACAGTATAGGAAAGACAACTCAGCACAGCAGAACTAACCTAATATACTGTGTATATATCTGTCAATATGTACTTATTTTTCCAGTAGAAGACATGTAAATTATTTGTGTTATAATCTTTCTGTAAAGTTACTTAGTACTTAATGAGTTAATGTTTTATTAATTATTTCCATATTACAAATTGCTATGTTCAATGTACTGCATGTAATTATTGATTATGTACTGTGTAGCCTTGAACAATTTAAGAGAGAATTTAAAAACAGCAAACAGCTTTTTATCTAAAGAGAATTAGTTTTTTTTTTTTCAAATAATACCATAGCAATAGCTAGGCAGACTGATGACAGAGAGAGAAATTCTTCATCAAATTTTCTTTATTGATACAGAAATAATCAGTAATGTCAGTGCAGCACTTTCCAAAACTATATTTTTAGATTTACAGTGAAAAATATATATTCTTAAAATTGAAACACAGGGATAATCAGAAAATCTGGCTGTATACAGAACGTAGATACACATGACATAGCTGTATGTATCCCTTTAAATGCTATACAAATGTATGCTATTTTATTTGGCTCACCAAACACCACAGTAAAAGAGAGTTTTGCCTTTTGAGCTTCTTTCCTAGGTAGATATACAGGATTGCATCCCTTTAGGCACTATACAGTCTGCGCTGCTTTATCGGGATGCTTCGGGAGAACTAAAAATATCCTGAGTAAGTGGCTGTCCCAATTAAACGAGAGGCATTTGAGATGAACCTTAGTCACACTTTTTTGTTTCTAAATGAAAAAAGAATGAAATCACATCACATTATGAATACATGTTAAATACAACACTTAAAATATGAGTCTTTTTTTTTATTCCGAAACAAAATTAATCTTTTTTTTTCTACATTAAATGAAAAATAATAGAATCACAATTTATCACAAGGCAAGGCACCTGCGATGCTGACACGCCAGCTTTCTGATACCACCAGCGATCATTCAGTATTCTGTTGATACCACAAGTATATTCAAATAAATGGGAATAAAATGTGTACATTTTTATATTAAATCTATTAACTATTTTACCACGTAACACTGACAGTTAAACATTTAGCAGCAGGTCAACAAAAAGTTGCCTAATAGATGAATTCTGGCCAAAATTGCAATATCCCATGATGAGTGTCAGTGCATAACTATAAACTGGAGTGTTCAAAAGTTTGGAAACAGCACATGAGGATCATCCACTCAGGGGTTCCAAGATATTAAGAAAGGGAACTGAGTAAGGAAAACCTTCAATACAATCACCAGTCCTAATCTTGCTGTTTCCAAACTTTTGAACACAACTGTGTATTTCAAAGAGTGCTAACCTTGGCTTTTAAATATATCTAAGCTTCGAGCATTGCCAAAAATATCACTCGTCCACTAATCGATTCATATCTTTTTGTTCTTGAAAAACTCTGTGTGTCTTCAAATTAAAGAAAAAAAAGTAAGCAAAGAATAAAACGTTCTTAATTGCTTCAACAAGGGGACCAGTGCTTAATATATGTATTGATTTGAATGCCTTGGTTTTCAATGGGGTAGTGCAGGACTTGGATTCGGAAATGAGTGACAAAACCGATATAAAATTCCAGCTTCAGGTGTTGGGACTGGCCCAGCCCACTTTTGGCTCTGCCCATTTCTGAATTGCAGTCTTGCACACCCTTCCCTCTCGTTGCTTTAGGTGGCATGGCAACTTTGCCTTTGTATGTGTTTACAACAGTAGCAGCACGGAACTGCAGACAATCCCACTCATATCTCTGTTTAACACCTTGGGTAAAACTTACACAAGAAACAAAGTTAATAAACGTTAGGCTTAAGCCAAACAACTGTTTACCTGACTTAGTTTCTTTTAAGTTTTACCTCAGAATCCTGGTTATTGTTTCCAAGGTACGGATGATGCTATATCTTGGTTTGCTGAATAGATTACTGTCCTCTCTTCAATAATACATGAAATATTTATTCATTTTAGACTCTAAGAAACGGGAGACAAGCAAGCACAAATGCATTGCAGCTGGATGCCTTGCTCGGTGTGTCAAGCAAAATGAATTATTTTTTTATATACTGTAAAGCCATACATATTTGTGACCAAAATATTTGGCAAATCACACCCATAAAACCTATTTTGCTCCAGAAAGGTTGGCTACCTGTCGCAACATATGAACTCTGTATTGTTAATGGAGTTTGATATTAGTGCCAACAATGTTTGCAGTTTTTTTTTTTTTTTTTTTTTTTCCCCCCATACATGAAATGCACCATAAAAGGCTTGCAAATATTTATGGCTTCACAGTAATTGATTGGTGATTATTATAAAAAAGGAAAGCCAACACTACAATTAAACTACAGAAATAAAAATAGCTTGTTTTTCTTTTGTATATTGTTGTATTGTAATGTTGACTTTCCCTTTAAGAGCACATTAACAAATTATAATAATCACCAATCAGTTGTATAAAAATGTAATTAAGTTTGTTTGAATGCACTCTGAGGAAGGCATCTAGCCACATCGTGTCTGTCTGTGCTTGCGTAGATGCCATTTAGAAAAAGAAAAAAATGTCTTAAATAATCTTTTTGTAAATTTGAAGTGAGTGCTGGTCTTTCGATAAAATGGAATATTTCTCTTTCACCAAAGCACCCAAAGTGAATGCTGTGAATTGAGATTCAAGTTTTCTTTAGAGCTGAGCAAACCCTTTGATAATCTATTGAGTACTCTTCAAAAATACTCATCCTGCATTGGCAGTTAACATGCAACTGTTTGGGTGCCATTTGCAGTTGTGGGACAATTCTCTTTTCAGGACCAAAGACACTGACTTTAAAAATCAGGATGTACTCAAGAGGAGAGTCTGTGCGGCACATGGAAGAGCTCTGAAACGCGCATCAACTTTCTACAAGTCCCGTTACTCTTAAGCTCTTCACGTGCCAGCCCTAGCAGCTGGAAGATCGTGCACCACATCTCATACTAGGCATCACTTAAATGAAATATGAACGATTCATCTGCATGCTTCCACAACTGAACTACTACATTCTTGGTGCAGTGGTGATTAGAAGGCATAACTTCATTGGATGCAACCTTTTCTGCATTCTCTTTTTCTTCAATGCGGGCCAGTATGCCCAGAAATTTGGCTTCTTTGCTTTTGATGAATTCCCTGGTCTCCTCTTTCATTTTCTTTACTTCTTCATCCTACATTAATTCATCGTATTCTTCTTCCGTCTTTAAAACAAACTAGAACAAACACATCAGTGACAAGCATCCCTGCCATTCAACTATGAAGACCAAGCTTCATCATAGTTGAAAAAGATTTTCTCTACACATACATAAACCACTTTCAATCACAGTCCATGATACAGACAGGCAAACAGGCCAATTCCATATAACCCCAGATTGTGATACTCAGAATTACTTAGACTGCTAATAATGTCCACATCTACTTTTGTCAGAATTGGAAAAGCGGTTTTCTAGAAAATGTAATTGCAGCTTTTTGATGATTTTTTTTTTCTTGATGTCTAAGATTTGTCATTTGTGTTTATTATTATTACTGTAAGAATGACTTGCAACCAGTTCTATGCTTGACGTGATTCAACTGGGTCCCTTCTTTAGTTTTCTTTCATCCTTGTCAGTTAATTGAAATGATTTCTGAGGTTAAACTTTCTGAACTCATTTAAAGGATATTGTAATTGGACTATTTAATACAAACCTCTCACCCTCTGACATATATGACCTGATTTCATTTTGCACTCAATACATTTAGTTTATTAACCTGCTCTGTCACTCCACTGGGTAGTTACTCCTATAATATTAGTGCCAACAATGTTTGCGTTTTTTTTTTTTTTCATAAATGAAGAATGCACCATAAAAGGCTCGCAAATATTTATGGATTCACAGTAATTGATTGGTGATTATTATAAAAAAGGAAAGCCAACACTACAATTAAACTACAGAAATAAAAATAGCTTGTTTTTCTTTTGTATATTGTTTTATTGTAATGTTAACTTTCCCTTTAAGAGCAAATTAATTAACAAATTATAATAATCACCAATCAGTTGTATAAAAATGTAATTAAGTTTGTTTGAATGCACTCTGAGGAAGGCATCTAGCCACAACATGTCTGTCTGTGCTTGCGTAGCTGCCATTTAAAAAAAGAAAAAAATGTCTTAAATAATCTTTTTGTAAATTTGAAGTGAGTGCTGGTCTTACGGTAAAATGTAATATTTCTCTTTGACCAAAGCACCCAAAGTGAATGCTGTGAATTAAGATTCAAGTTTTCTCTGGAGTTGAGCAAGCCCTTTGATAACACTATGTAACACAAGTTTTGTTCCTGGATAGTAAGTGTTATTTCCTAATTGCTTATGCCTCAAAAGTATAGAAAATAGCTATTATTCCCCACAAACTTTGCTTTTGTGACCAGGACAGTGATATTTCAAAATATCACTATTTCCAATGGGAAAACGGGCAAATGTGCGTCTTTCCATTCACATAAAGTCAGAAAAAAACAACATATGAATCCAAATTAACATGTATTTATACTAAAGTAATACAAAAATGACTACAAAAGATTTAGAAGTGAGTAGTTTCTCGAGATTTACGAAAACTACTCACTTCTAAATCTTTTGTAGTTCCGTTACTTTTCAGCTCTTCACTTGTCAGCCCTAGCAGCTGGAAGATCTTGCACCACATCTCATAATAGGCATCACTTAAATGAAATCTGAACGATTCATCTGCATGCTTCCACAACTGAACTACTACATTCTTGGGGCAGTGGTGATTAGAAGGCATAACTTCACTGGATGCAACCTTTTCTGCATTCTCTTTTTCTTCAATGCGGGCCAGTATGCCCAGAAATTCGGCTTCTTTGCTTTTGTTGAATTTTCTGGTCTCCTCTTTCATTTTCTTTACTTCTTCATCCTGCATTAATTTATCATATTCTTCTTCCGTCTTTAAAACAAACCAGAACAAACATGTCAGTGACAAGCATCCCTGCCATTCAACATTAAACAATGACATCCAAAAATAGAGCACCAGGACCAAGCACTGTAGACACATGTAGCAATGTGAGTGTGACATGCAGACCGGTGGTCTTCATATAACCCCAGATTATATAGCAATGTGAGTGTGACATGCAGACTGGTGATCTTCATATAACCCCAGATTATATAGCAATGTGAGTGTGACATGCAGACCGGTGGTCTTCATATAACCCCAGATTATATAGCAATGTGAGTGTGACATGCAGAATGGTGGTCTTCATATAACCCCAGATTATATAACAATGTGAGTGTGACATGCAGACCGGTGATCTTCATATAACCCCAGATTATATAGCAATGTGAGTGTGAAATGCAGACCGGTGATCTTCATATAACCCCAGATTATATTACTGTCAATAGGTTAAGTAAATTGTCAAGACCAAGCTTCATCATAGTTGAAAAAGCTTTTCTCTACACATACGTAAAACCACTTTCAAACACGGTCCATGATACAGACAGGCAAACAGGCCAATTCCATATAACCCCAGATTGTGATACTCAGAATTACTTAGACTGCTAATAATGTCCACATTTAGTTTTGTCAGAATTGGAAAAGTGGTTTTCTAGAAAATGTAATTGCAGCTTTTTCATGATTTTTTTTTTCTTGATGTCTAAGATTTGTCATTTATGTTTATCATTACTGTATGAATGACATGCAATCAGTTCTATGCTTGACGTGTTTCAACTGGGTCCCTAGACCAGTTTAGGAGACTCTGTATATCAATCTGTAGAAAAATGTAGTAAAGGTTTCAAAACATAATGACCACACCCACATCCCAATTGTTGCCATTCTCTATATCCTCCTCTGACAGTGAAGAGAGGCATAGACATTGTGTTCACAGCACCCTGGTCATTACAGCTTTGACTTTGACTAGTTTTATATTCTTACCATAGGAGCAAAACATTTCCCATAATTGTAGACTTTGGTTCCAGGAAACTAAATTCCATTTTGTAAGAGGTCCTGCAAGCTGTCAGCCACTTGGTGCAACACCTAATTTTCATAAGCATAGATGTTGCCATCTCTGCCTGCCAGAATGATCAGCTGCAGGTTCACTGCCAGACTCGAACATATCAATGGCACCAATAACTCTCATCTCTACTCTTTCAGGAAGGTACAAATCTTCCCATGCTTCAAGCTCATCCTCCATTTCTGCATAGATTGTGTCATCTAGCCCCCCAGTTCTCATTGGATACCCTGCTGGCTTCTCCAGAGACACAGTCTGCCCCCTGTATTTGTCCACTTGTTCCGATACATGGTCAAGGTAGTTGGGTGAATCTGTTGTAAGAAAAAACAAAGATAAGTGGTGGGTGTCAACCTTCAGGGATCAAGACCTAAGATATGGTATATTAACTGTATCAAAGCGTTTTTCTGACAAAAAACAAATAACTATCTGTGTTGCATTATATCATAACAGGAGGTGTGGTGGTCCAGTGGTTAAGAAAGGGGCTTCAAATCCCAGCTCAGCCACTGACCCACAGTGTGTGTGAGACCCTGAGCAAGTCAATTAACCTCCTTGTGCTCGGTCCTTCAGATAAGACATTAAACAAACGAGAGCCTATTGGAAGAGACTATGACAGCAGCAGCAGTTGTTGATGCATAGTTCACCCCCTAAGTCTAAGTCGCTTTGGATAAAAGCATCTGCTAAATGAATAATAATAACAATCATAATAATAATAATATTATTATTTTCAATTGATGGCTCTTTAGTACGGTGTGAATTTACCAGAGGACAACAGTCACACATTTGTAATATAGGCAGTCATAATCTTGTTATGACAATCACAATTTAAAAAACAATTGCATAGGATGTCAATTGGGTTCACTGCACGCCATTCATTTGACAAGATACACATACCTTATCAGTGCTGCAGAAATCCTGGATGCTGGATAAGACACTCTTGTTGCTGCAATTCCAAAAAAACAACTCAAATATTAGCAAGTGCAGTTATGTTCTAATTCTTTATAGTGAACCAAGTCTAAATGTTATGAAACCTGTCTTGTGCAGAGAGTTTTTTGCCATTATTATTATTTATTTCTTAGCTGACGCCCTTATCCAGGGTGATTTACAATTGTTACAAGATAACACATTATTTTTACATACAATTACCCATTTATACAGATGGGTTTGTACTGGAGCAATCTAGGTAAAGTGCCTTGCTCAAGGGTACAGCAGCAGTGTCCCCACCGTGGATTGAATCCATGACCCTCTAATTAAGAGTCCAGAGCCCTAATCTCTACTCCACACTGCTGCCCTCACCCTGTGTATATTATATACGTATATAAATATTAAACTGTATCATCAAAGTCTAGAAAGTATTTGATCAGTAAGTTACTGATGCCAGTCTCTGATCCCCTCAGAGCAGCTCACCCTCAGAGCTGGTCTGAAGAAGATATGATCGCTTGAAAAGAAAATCTAGCAAAGAGGCTTATTTCTGGCCCCTGATTTGCCCCTCCTACATCATTATTATTGCTGGCTGGAGTTAAAATCCTAAACTACATGGAAATGCATGATGCAATGGAAATACAATGCAGTTCTCAGTTCCTTGGCCACAGGAGACTTCTTCGTAAAGTGCAAGACTGGACAAGTCAAACTGCCAGGAGTTTGTCCCTCAGATGCAAATTCTGCGCTCTGTTTTATTAAAGCGAGTGGAACAGCAGCATGCATGGATTGCTTGTCTCTCTCAGTTCACTTTCTTGTTTTAGTTTAATATGTCTCTTATTTTTCAGTGTGTTCTTTTATTGTCAGGGTGCTCATGTGCCTCGATGCTGCAGTGTTTGCAGCGCTGTGCATCCTCTGCCTCACCTGAACCACTTCTGCTATTGTTGCTTTTTGTACACCTTGATACCTTTGTTTTATTTTGAAGATTCGTAAAATAATTTACGTTTTCTCCTCATTCCTCATCCACTAAAGATATTATATTTTCGTGTATTTCAATTTCGTTTTTGATCAAGCTAGTAGTTACTACGCCCAGCAATTGCCACAATAATCAGACTTTGATTGGCCAACATAATCAGGTAATAATGTGTTTAGGACGCGACAGAGAACCACGTTTGAACCTCTGACGTCAAGCCTCTGCAGTATCCTAGGATACAGTGTAGGGCTGCTTATTACAATGTCGGAGTCAAAATAAAACAGCATTTTTATCAAGTTATTGTGTATTTCCTAGAAAATAGTAATGAGAAAATATTGAATAGTAAACAGAAATCGGGTATAAATCATTAAAAACCGACGTTCAGTTTAAATCCTGTATACATAAGCAAGTTGCAAAACATTTACTATTAACACAGCAATTTAAGAAATTTCGAGGTCATAACATTTGTGAATCAATCCCCGTCCCACCCCCACCCGGAGAAAGATTGCGTACCATCTTGGATATTATTTTACCTTTTGTGAGTAACATTCCCCACCCACAAATACAATACTAGATAAAACATTTAGAAGATAGGTTGTAAAAGCGTTAAACGTTTCTGTTGAAGTATTCAGTAACACTAGTTACGGAAAAGCCACATTTCCATCTGCTTTTCATAATGTGCAAAATGACGGCGTATTTTCCAATCCCAGTTCTGAAGTGTAGGTATTATTCAGTAAATTGTCTAAAGTTATCGTATCCACCACCCCACCTACATCCTTAAACAATGTATTTCGATAAAATACAATTTATAATATATACGTGGTAGACTTATAGTCTAAATATTCTATTTTATAAAATGATTCTCTCACCTTACAGTACGGCAAACTGTATTCCCGTGTGTCTCTGTTGAGCAGGACTGACTCACTGGCAGGCAGGATACCAAAGCGAAATATCAGTCATATTCATGTGTCAAAATTATTACATTCTGCTCTAAATGCATATAGGAGGATATAGAATCTTTAAAGCGTATAAAAAATAAAACAAAGTTTGACTTTAATGAAAATATATAATGTTATTTAATATAAAGCCCTAGAATTTTTTTTTATTTTATAATTATGCATGTATTTATGTGTATGTACCTGTATTTTGTTATTTCCTTTACTTGTGTCGAACTGTTTTTCATCTGATTGTTTTGCTTTTTCTTCCTGAATGGATTTTCAAGATGTTTTATTGTAAAATACTCATTCATATATGAATAGCTGTCATTGTTTTGAATTCCTGTTGCGCGGATTGGCTTCCCTCTGTAACACATGACGCGGCTAGCAGAGCGCAGCAGCAGAGACGTGACCCATATCGAAGGGGTTTCTTTCAGATCATCTGGATTTGTTTATGAAGGACGTGAAAGAAAAACTTAAGAAAAACGAATTCCATGAACAGAAGCTCACTGAAAAATGCAAGTCTGCGGCGTGGGAATCATTTGTTGTAATAGTGGACAAAGAAGGAAAACGCGTTTTGCAAAACACACATTTGACATCTCAATTCCATTTGCTCTTGTGTTGAGTTTGTAATAAAATCGCGCATTTACGAGATCGTTATTCAGTTCATTTGATTTTCAGATAATGCATACATGCCAGCAGTGCCTATTTGGTCGGGGCAGTCCCGATTTCCTGGCAAATGTCCCGCGTCCCGATGCATAGGAAGATAGTCCTGATATTTACCCATAGGGGGAAAAAAAATCATTTATTCTGCGCAGTGGAAAACCACACGCTGTGCTCTTCGTGCAGCTGACACATCTGCTGATCACTTACTTATACAAAGGAAGAACGCTTCATTGTGTCTATGCTTACTGCGAGGATGGTCGAGGGGTGCTGAGTTGGGAGGATATGTCTGTTTTCAGTTCAGTTCAGTTGATTGCTAGCAGGCTTACAGCGTGAACGGTGACAAAAGCACTCGCTCTGCGCAGGAGCTAGAGCAATTCACGGAGCTGAAAGGTTACTGTACCGCCGTCCTATTACTTAAGAAATCCAGTCCAGCATTGCAGTAACTGCTGTCGTGTGGATTTACATACCCTCACCTCAATAATATTAACATTATATAGTATTAACTCACCAGCACAATAATATTATTAAACAAACAGGCACAAGGAAATCGCCGCTTCATTACATCAGCTTAGATTCTCTCGTGCCTGGGTTTTCTCAAGTAAAATAAACTAAGCTTATGGAAACCCGAAAAAGCATTTTGCACAAGACATTTTTCTCAAGCAAAAAAACTCCACCAATCACTGCAATCCATCAAATAATAATCACTACTAATAAAATACCATTCATTCAGTAAACTAATGGTGTCAGTCTTAGCCCAGTGTGTAAATGCTTTGGAACATGCTCATGCATACACTAACTTTCAAACTAGCATACATTCATAGAGATTGCTAAAGCCAATGTAAAAGGCATGATGCCAGCGCCTCTTCCCTTGTAGCAGCTGAACTGCTGGTTACACATTTGCTTTTTATATTTGCATGTTTCAGCACATGCATCAGTGATGTAATCTCCATCAGAGTTCCTTTGAAATGCACAATCAGGTGTTCAGTGGAAGCAGTGGGCACGCTTCATTTGAAGTGCTGCTTGTTTAATCTATTATCTGTTAGCAACGAGCTCAGTAAAACTATCAAACATTGTTCATTGTGTTCTTAACGGTTAGTTAATTAAAAAGTAACCTATTTATGTAGTAGTAACGCCATATTACTGGAATTTGGAGGTTTGTTTAAAGGGACTATTGAAGCTAGTACTGTAGTAATGTTTAGCAATGAGATCAGGTTTTGTTTTATTAGCGTACACTCACTAGGAATTGACGCATGCGCTTATTCTTGAGTATGTGCTGTTTGCTTTGCAGATGCAGTTACTCCTTTGGTTTCATATAGAAGCTTATGCACCTGCATTTGAGTGTAATGCAAGGTGTGGAGACTCACGTGTTCATATATTGCATTACAAGAAAAACACCATATTTATTCTTTCTCTTGGAATTCCAAATGCTGTAATCTTTTTAGTTTATAATAATAATAATAATAATAATAATAATAATAATAATAATAATAATAATAATAATAATTATATTTATATACCGCCTTTCATAATGGACCACCATCACAAAGCGCTTTACAGAGGTAGGTTGTGAACTGTGTATTATATGCAGAGTCACTTACAATAGGACATTGATTTAACGTCTCAACCGAAGGACGGAGCACAAGGAGGTTAAGTGACTTGCTCAGGGTCACACACAGTGAGTCAATGGCTGGGATTGAAGCTGGACCCTTAAGAACGTAAGAACATAAGAAAGTTTACAAACGAGAGGAGGCCATTCAGCCCATCTTGCTCGTTTGGTTGTTAGTCTCTTATCGATCCCAGAATCTCATCAAGCATCTTTTTGAAGGATCCCAGGGTGTCAGCTTCAACAACATTACTGGGGAATTGATTCCAGACCCTCACAATTCTC
>NW_024474570.1:0-4000 GCF_017654505.1 Polyodon spathula
TGTGTAAAAAAGTGCCACCTATTTTCTGTTCTGAATGCCCCTTTATCTTGTGACCCCTGGTCCTTGTTTCTTTTTTTCAGGCCAAAAAAATCCCCTGGGTCGACATTGCGTATAACTTTTAGGATTTTGAATGTTTGAATCAGATCGCCTCATAGTCTTCTTTGTTCAAGACTGAATAGATTCAATTATTTTAGCCTGTCTGCATACGACATGCCTTTTAAACCTGGGATAATTCTGGTTGCTCTTCTTTGCACTCTTTCTAGAGCAGCAATATCCTATTTGTAACAAGGTGACCAGAACTGAACACAATATTCTAGGTGGGGTCTTACTAATGCATTGTAAAGTTTTAACATTACTTCCCTTGATTTAAATTTAACACTTCTTACAATATATTGGAGCATCTTGTTGGCCTTTTTTTATAGCTTCTCCACGTTGTCTAGATGAAGACATTTCTGAGTCAACATAAACTCCTAGGTCTTTTTCATAGTTCCCTTCTTCAATTTTAGTATCTCCCATATTATATTTATAATGCAATTTTTTTTTTTTGCCTCCATGTAATACTTTACACTTTTCTCTATTAAATTGCATTTGCCAAGTGTCTGCCCAGTTCGGAATGCTGTCTAGATCATTTTGAATGACCTTTGCTGTGGCAACAGTGTTTTTTGAGTCGTCTGCAAATTTAACAAATTTGCTTACTATACCAGAATCTTAACTCTTAATGTAGATTAGGAATAGCAGAGGACCTAATACTGATCCCTGTGGTACTCCACTGGTTATCTCATTCCATTTTGAGCTTCCTCCTCTTATCAATACTTTCTATTTTCTACATGTTCACCACTCCCTAATCCATGTGCATGCATTTCCTTGAATCCCTACTGTGTTCAGTTTGAGAATTAATCTCTTACGTGGGACTTTGTCAAAAGCTTTCTGGAAATCTAAATAAACCATGTCATATGCTTTGCAATTATCCATTGTCAATGTTGCATTCTCAAAAAGGTCAAGCAGGTTAGTTTGACACGATCTACCTTTTCTCAAACCATGCTGACTGTCTCCCAGGACATTGTTACTGTATAGGTAATTTTCCATTTTGGAATTATTATAGTTTCCATAAATTTACATATAATAGAAGTCAGGCTTATTGCTCTGTAGTTACCTGGTTTGGTTTTGTCTCCCTTTTTGTGGATCGATATTATATTTGCAATTTTCCAGTCTATCGGTACAACCCCTCTGTCAAGAGACTGTTGCATGATCTTGGTTAGCGGTTTGTAAATAACTTCTTTCATTTCTTTGAGTACTATTGGGAGGATCTCATCCGGCCCAGGGGATTTGTTTATTTTAAGAGCTCCTAGTCACTTTAACACTTCTGCCTCTGTTATGCTAAAGTTATTTATAATTGGATAGAAACAGGTCGAGATGTGGGTCATGTTGTCCGTATCCTCCTTTGTAAAAACTTGTGAAAAGTAATCATTTAATATATTTGCTATTTTTTTCTCTTGCTGTTATAATATTGAAAAAAACATTTTGGAATTGGTTTTAGCCCCTTTAGAAATTTTGATTTCTATCTCTCTCTTGGACTTTCTAACTTCATTTTTGACTTGTGTTTGCAGTTCCAAATACTCTTTCTGTGTACTTTGTTTTTGGTCCTTTTTAAACACTTTGTAAAGTGTCTTTTTTCATTGAATATTTATGATGTTCCTAAAGTTAATTGATCTATTAAACCATTTTGGCAATTTTGTTTTTGATTTAGGTTTGTCTACTTTTGGGATGTAATTGTTTTGCGCCTCTAGCTACTATATTTAAAAAAAAAAAACAGCCATCCTTTTTCTGTGGATGTTTTCTCTATTTTACTCCAATCTACTTCTGTTAGTCTATGTTTCATACCTTCATAGTTTGCTTTTCTAAAATTGTAAACCTTAGCTTTAGTCATTACTATTGGGGTTTTAAAAAATACTTCCGGTAACAAACCCCTTTCCTTAACCACTGGACCACCTTGGCCTCCGCAATAACTTTAGGGACATCATAATATAAGAAAAGAAAAACAAGATCAGGGAATTTAGCACAACAATACTTTGTTAGTAGCTTCTGATCCCTGACTTTCATCTAGTTGGCTTTTAAAGACATCCTAATGATTGTGCAGCAACACTGTTGTAGTGACCCATTTCAAACACTCCCAACTCTGTGAGAAGAAGCATCTCATCTAATCCTTCTTTGTTACAGGCTAAATAAATTAAGAACATAAGAACATAAGAAAGTTTACAAACGAGAGGAGGCCATTCGGCCCATCTTGCTCGTTTGGTTGTTAGTAGCTTATTGATCCCAAAATCTCATCAAGCAGCTTCTTGAAGGATCCCAGGGTGTCAGCTTCAACAACATTACTGGGGAGTTGATTCCAGACCCTCACAATTCTCTGTGTAAAAAAGTGTCTCCTATTTTCTGTTCTGAATGCCCCTTTTTCTAAACTCCATTTGTGACCCCTGGTCCTTGTTTTCTTTTTTCAGGCTGAAAAAGTCCCTTGGGTCGACACTGTCAATACCTTTTAGAATTTTGAATGCTTGAATTAGGTCGCCACGTAGTCTTCTTTGTTCAAGACTGAACAGATTCAATTCTTTTAGCCTGTCTGCATATGACATGCCTTTTAAGCCTGGAATAATTCTGGTCGCTCTTCTTTGCACTCTTTCTAGAGCAGCAATATCTTTTTTATAGCGAGGTGACCAGAACTGAACACAATATTCAAGATGAGGTCTTACTAGTGCATTGTACAGTTTTAACATTACTTCCCTTGATTTAAATTCAACACTTTTCATAATGTATCCGAGCATCTTGTTAGCCTTTTTTATAGCTTCCCCACATTGTCTAGATGAAGACATTTCTGAGTCAACAAAAACTCCGAGGTCTTTTTCATAGATTCCTTCTCCAATTTCAATATCTCCCATATGATATTTATAATGTACATTTTTATTTCCTGCGTGCAGTACCTTACACTTTTCTCTATTAAATGTCATTTGCCATGTGTCTGCCCAGTTCTGAATCTTGTCTAGATCATTTTGAATGACCTTTGCTGCTGCAACAGTGTTTGCCACTCCTCCTACTTTTGTGTCGTCTGCAAATTTAACAAGTTTGCTTACTATACCAGAATCTAAATCATTAATGTAGATTAGGAATAGCAGAGGACCTAATACTGATCCCTGTGGTACACCGCTGGTTACCACACTCCATTCTGAGGTTTTTCCTCTAATCAGTACTTTCTGTTTTCTACATGTTAACCACTCCCTAATCCATGTACATGTGTTTCCTTGAATCCCAACTGCGTTCAGTTTGAGAATTAATCTTTTGTGCGGGACTTTGTCAAAAGCTTTCTGGAAATCTAAATAAACCATGTCATATGCTTTGCAATTATCCATTATCGATGTTGCATCCTCAAAAAAATCAAGCAAGTTAGTTAGGCACAATCTCCCTTTCCTAAAACCATGTTGACTGTCTCCCAGTACCCTGTTACCATATAGGTAAGGAAAGGAAAGCCCAGGCTCCTAACACGGGGTTTGAACCCACACTTCTAGGAATCAGAGCCCCACACTCTACCCACACAGCCACCTGCAGCCACACAGCCAGCTGCTATGTTGAGTGTTGATTGTCTGTTAACTCCACTGCAAGGGATGTTTCCCAGTCATCAACAATCACTGCTGTAGAGTCACTTTCAATAGGACCTCGGTTTTACATGTCATCCGAAGGACGGAGCACAAGGAGGGTTAAGTAAGTTGCTGTCTGTTGCCACTCAGTTTCTAACTGTACTCTAGTCCTGGACTCTCTGCTGTGCTTGAAAGAGTGACTACATTAACTTAAACTTTTTAAGACCTGTATTCTCCTCTAAACTTTTTTTTTTGTTTTTGTTAGACTAAATAGATTTAGTTCCTGTTCCTGTTGTCTCAACATATTTAGGGTTGGTTGAGTGTACAAGGAAAACAACTGACTCTGGAGAGGAGCTAACAATCAATGCCACCAC
>NW_024474571.1:0-9000 GCF_017654505.1 Polyodon spathula
AATTCAGAACACAGAACCAGGGAGGACATTCGGCCCATCAGTGCAGCAGCTGATTGATCTCAAAACTGTTAAGTCTGGTCTTAAAGGATCCCAGTCGTAACAACATGACTTGGTAACCCATTCCACCCCCTCAGCACACTCTGTGAGAAGGTGTTTCCTCCCCTCTGTCCTATGTTTATCCACACTTAATTTCCAGAGTGTCCTCTGGCCCTGGTGTCAGTGCTATGCTTGAGGAATTAGTTTGGGTTAACTTTGTCAACACCTTTCAAGCTTTTAAGGACTTCAGTCAAATCCACCTAACTCTTCATTGTTCAAGCTAAACAAACTCAGTACCCTCTTCACAGCTCATTTCTTTAAGCCATGGGATTAATCTTCACCTTTATGATTGTTTCCCTGTTGCTGGTAGAAATGAGTCTATCACAACACCAAGGTCTTTTTTTCACACCCATTGTGTATTTCAATCCTACTTTTTTCCTACTAAAAAGAGACCTAGTAATATAATTGTAAAATGTTTCAATAAGAAATATGCACTCCATACAGTACAACAGCTGACTGATTTGCTAATGAAAGAAGCAGCTCAAACACAACACCTGCTATAATGAACATGTTTATGAGCCGAGTGTTTGCAGTACTGTAGATATGAAATTCCTGAGAATGCTTCATTTTGCATGACTGATAGCTAATCATTCTATTGCCTTTAATACTATATATGGGGCCCCTGTCTGCACCCTGCTGAACCCAACACTGTTCCTGCACAATGGAGATCACTGACACTGTGTCAATAGACTTGGACCATAGGGTATAGAGAAAATAGTTTTCAAGTGAAGTATGGAAATTTGGAAGAGGAGGGCATCACACAGTATCACAGTGTAGAGAAAGAAAGGGTCCTTGATGAGGGTTTAGTGGGAAAGGAGTGCATTTGCCTAGGAGGGGGTATAAAACAGAGCAGGGTGGAGGGACCAGAGCAGCTGAAGAGTGGCAAAGCAGCATCAGCACCTTTTCAAGATGAAACCCTGGACTACAAGAGCCATTCTCCTTTCGGTCCTGACAGCATGGCTTCTGTCAGGGGCTGGTAAGACTGCCTTTATCTTGAGTAACATGGGGAGGGAGGGAGGGATTGAACTGATTTCCTTCAACCTAAAATAAACGGGGGGAAGAGATGGCATTGACTGACTTTCATCAGAATAACAGAAGGGTAGGGAGATACAGCCTTCCAACGCATAGGCGCCTAACCCACAGGTCAGAAGGGGCACGTGCCCCTGCTCTTTGAATATGGGGGTCAAACTATATATTTTGGCCTTCCACTTTTCCTCCTTCATAATATATGTATTGCGTTTGACATTGGGTTTGTCTTTTAAAAGTTTAAAGTAAAATAAAAAAAAATTGAAAGCTAACAATTACAAAAAAAAAAAAAACTTGTTTATTAAGGGAATGATGGGAATGGTGATCATGAGAGAGAACAGTTTTTTTATTACTAACAAAAAAAAGTTAATGGAGAGAGAGTATCAGCCCATTATTAAAAATGAAATAAGAAGTTAGCAGGCTACTGTTACTGCGGGGATATGAATGAGTTTAAGCTCAATTTCCACCAAAATCTTTTATTTCTTTTAACTTAGATTAAGTAACTGTAGCAAATAGTTTCATTTCAAAATCACATAAACTGATTTAACGTTAGTGAGAAAGTTGGCTACAATAATTATTTTCATTAAAAACATGTAAATGTGTTTGTTCTTTGCTGATATTAATGTTAAGCTTTCATATCAAAACTTGTGTACTTGCTAATAATTTAAACTCCCTTTAGTTTAATAATAAACATTTACGATAAAGTTATATTATGTCCATAAATGATTCTGAAAATGTAGAAATAAAATAGCTCATTGTTTACAATTAAAAACACTGGATGCCCATTTTAGTATCATAAAACAAGTTTTCATGCCATGTGCAATAGATTTAATGAATATTGTTTGCATTTTTTTATAATCTGTCACATTTATTAAGCCTGTTTTTAAAAACACTGTTCAGATGTATGTGTTGTTGACAGTCCTTGTCATAAGTAAGGTGGAGTGAGCTATCGTGAATCATGCTACTTTCACGTTGTGTTCTGTATATCTGTTTAAGCTGTTTCAGTTTGCTGCTATTTCCATAAGCTGCAAAACAAAGGGTTTAGCATCAGAGGAAGTCTACCTCTTAAAGACATAACAATAACACATTTCATATAGTTATAATGCCACAAACCAGCCTAGCAGGTAATCCAGTGTTATTCATGTCTGTCTAGATGAGTCTGCTGAAGTACTTTAAAAAGCAGCTCAAGTCAGTAGCAGGGAAAAGGAGCCAGTGCCTCAGCATACACAGGTGGAAGAATCTCAGGTCGGGATGGGGATTTAGGTAGTTCAATATTTTTGACCCCCCATTTTTAAACAAAGTTAGATGCCCCTGTTCCACGGGATAACATAGTGGAGAAGACAGGCTTTTCCTAAATGCTGCACTATTGAATAATCAACTTACCAGAAGAATATCCTTCTTTGTTCTTAATTTGTACATTGCCATTTAAAAGAATGATTCCCCCCCCCCATTTCCTCTGTGTGCAGATGCAAGGAGCCTACTAGAGGGTTCTGAAGAACTGGGAGATGATGATTACCAGGACAACAAGAGAGAACTGGGTAAGATCCATTCTTCCAGAACTCAATCCCATATTCTCAACACAGAGGTTTGTCTACTTGTCTTGGGGTTTGATTTGATAAGCCTGTACTCCACTAGAATAAGATACAGCATTTAGAGCAATTGAAAACTCCCATGTGTTGCATCAACCACCTCCCACCATGGGGACTCCTTATTTACCCCTAAGAAATAAGAGGTTGATTCAGACCAGAAGGATTCCCTGGTACTGTAAAATGCAACTGTGGCTTATCCACATGAATAGCCAAATCGACTTGTTGTTTCTTATCAAACAGATGCAAAAATTTTAATGAAACAAACAAAAAAAAAATACCAGTTTTGCTATTTGGGCTGTTTGCATTCTCCATTCCATGCTGTCATTCCTTTCATAGCACTGGATACAACACAGGACTGCTCTCATTAAAAATGTAACCACAGCCTGTGTTTACAGATCTCAGCAACACAGGACTGCTCTCATTAAAAATGTAACCACAGCCTGTGTTTACAGATCTCAGCAACACAGGACTGCTCTCATTAAAAATGTAACCACAGCCTGTGTTTACAGATCTCAGCAACACAGGACTGCTCTCATTAAAAATGTAACCACAGCCTGTGTTTACAGATCTCAGCAACACAGGACTGCTCTCATTAAAAATGTAACCACAGCCTGTGTTTACAGATCTCAGCAACACTTTGGAAGACTCAGAGGAGCAGGAAGGAGCACTGGAGAACAAGAGAGCGCTGGGTAAGGAAAGAAAGAAAGAAAGAAAGAAAGAAAGAAAGAAAGAAAGAAAGAAGAAAGAAAGAAAAAGAAAGAAAGAAAAAAGAAAGAAAGAACCTTATTTGCAGGATGACAAAAAAAAAACAAAGTCCTGGACAGACCACATAATTTGTTTAGAAACTCAACCTGACTAATCATCACTAATCATGCATAAATAATTTGTAAAAAAAATAATGTAATTATATGTAAAAATAATGTGATATCTTGTAACAATTGTAAGTCGTCCAGGATAAGGGCGTCTGCTAAGAAATAAATAATAATAATAATAATAATACATAATAATAATAATAATAAATAATAATAATAATAACATCAAGGGCTAGTGTATATCCACAAATCTCATGGTTAAACCTCACAGCTCTGCATTGCAATGTAATGGGGAGCTCTCCTCCTGCCTGTGTTCAGTGTCCTCTGAAGTTGTGCACTGCAGTCGAGGGAATCCTTCATTGCTTCATGAAGCTCTGTTCTCCCTGTTCCAGAGGCAGAGGATTCAGGCGACAGTGATGCTGAACTGGACAGTGATGGACTCAAAGGAGAGCGGGAGTTGGGTGAGTCCTTTGAAAAGCACGTCTGGGTAGTGTGTGGGCACAACGTTAAACCTTCAACAGGAGAACATGTAGAATTACAGCTGAAAGACTTAAGGCCAAACCCCAGTGAATCTGAGCACATCTAGCTGCTGTTTCTCTACTGGCACTAACACAAACCCCAGTGAATCTGAACACATCTAGCTGCTGTTTCTCTACTGGCACTAACACAAACCCCAGTGAATCTGAGCACATCTAGCTGCTGTTTCTCTACTGGCACTAACACAAACCCCAGTGAATCTGAGCACATCTAGCTGCTGTTTCTCTACTGGCACTAACACAAACCCCAGTGAATCTGAACACATCTAGCTGCTGTTTCTCTACTGGCACTAACACAAACCCCAGTGAATCTGAACACATCTAGCTGCTGTTTCTCTACTGGCACTAACACAAACCCCAGTGAATCTGAGCACATCTAGCTGCTGTTTCTCTACTGGCACTAACACAAACCCCAGTGAATCTGAGCACATCTAGCTGCTGTTTCTCTACTGGCACTAACACAAACCCCAGTGAATCTGAACACATCTAGCTGCTGTTTCTCTACTGGCACTAACACAAACCCCAGTGAATCTGAGCACATCTAGCTGCTGTTTCTCTACTGGCACTAACACAAACCCCAGTGAATCTGAACACATCTAGCTGCTGTTTCTCTACTGGCACTAACACAAACCCCAGTGAATCTGAGCACATCTAGCTGCTGTTTCTCTACTGGCACTAACACAAACCCCAGTGAATCTGAGCACATCTAGCTGCTGTTTCTCTACTGGCACTAACACAAACCCCAGTGAATCTGAGCACATCTAGCTGCTGTTTCTCTACTGGCACTAACACAAAGAGCCCATATCTGGTTACTAATATACGCCTAACTGTATGAACCTATTTCTGTTTTACCTGATAGGAGACAATATGATGGAGAAAAGAGCTGACAGTGAGTACAGACAGCCTATAGCTTCTGCTGTGGAGTGTGTGGGTGTGCTGTCTGTCTGTTTGTGTGTCTGTCTGTCTGTCTGTCTGTCTGTTACACTGCAGTGGAAGAGGAAAACACGAAGCTTGAGGGATATATACTTTGAAAATATTTAATCTGTTTGCATTTAACATGTGTTGATGCAATACCTTTAATAAGACTTATTGTAGCAGGGGGAGATCCTTGCTGTCAGTCTGAAGGAGTGCCCAACTGAGATATAATAACTTAACTAAAATGTTGTCCTGTTCCCTTACCTTTTTAAAAAGGTTATTTTATATAGTGCCTTTCAGTAAGTGGACCACCATCACAAGCACTTTACAAGACAACAGGACACAATATCATACAGGGCATAGCGCATTAAATACAGTGAAAAAATGAAATACAGGGCATAGAACATTAAATACAGTGAAATACAGGGCATAGTACATTAAATACAGTGAAATACAGGGCATAGCACATTAAATACAGTGAAATACTGGGAGAGACATTAAAGAGAAATCAGGGCACATAAATACAGTGAAATAGCAGGGCATAGAGTGCGGTGCGCAGTGAAATACAGGGCATAGCACAAGCATACAGAGTGAGATACAGGGCATAGCACATTAAATACAGTGAAATACAGGGCATAGCACATTAAATACAGTGAAATACAGGGCATAGCACATTAAATACAGTGAAATACAGGGCATAGCACATTAAATTTGAAAGTACAGGGCATACTTTACATTAAATACAGCAGAAATACAGGGCATAGTACATTAAATACAGTGAAATACAGCATAGTCACATTAAATACAGTGAAATACAGGGCATAATACTTTCTGTTAGTAAGTGAACCATACAGTGCATAGCACATTAAAGCACAGTGAAATATCCAGCACTAGCACATCTAAAAGACACTAAATACAGGGCAGCCTACATTAAATACAGTGAAATCTAAGGCATAGCACATTAAATACAGTGAAGAGCAGCATCCTTAAATACAGTGAAAAACAGGGCACAAGACACATTAAATACAGTGAAATACAGGGCATAGCACATTAAATACAGTGAAATACAGGGCATAGCACATTAAATACAGTGAAATACAGGGCATAGCACATTAAATACAGTGAAATACAGAGCATAGACTTACATTAAATACAGTGAAATACTACATAGCACATTAAATACAGTGAAATACAGGGCATAGCACATTAAATACAGTGAAATACAGAGCATAGCACATTAAATACAGTGAAATACAGGGCATAGCACATTAAATACAGTGAAATACAGGGCATAGTACATTAAATACAGTGAAATACAGAGCATAGCACATTAAATACAGTGAAATACAGGGCATAGCACATTAAATACAGTGAAATACAGGGCATAGCACATTAAATACAGTGAAAAACACTTTAATATTGCAACATATACATTAAATACAGTGAAATACAGGGCATAGTACATTAAATACAGTGAAATACAGGGCATAGCACATTGAAATACAGTGAAATACAGGGCATAACATTAAATACAGTGAAATACAGGGCATAGCACATTAAATACAGTGAAATACAGGGCATAGCACATTAAATACAGTGAAATACAGAGCATAGCACATTAAATACAGTGAAATATTAGCATAGCACATTAAATACAGTGAAATACAGGGCATAGCACATTAAATACAGTGAAATACAGGGCATAGCACATTAAATACAGTGAAATACAGGGCATAGCACATTAAATACAGTGAAATACAGGGCATAGCACATTAAATACAACAGTAAAAACCAATGAAAGTACATTAATTATGTTTATTACAATGCAAATACAGGGCTGTACATTACAGTACAAGGTGTGAGAGTGATAATACATTAAAAGGATTGGTGTCATGCAGAATACATAGAATAAATGGAGTGAAAAATGTCACATATCAATTTAGACAGCAGTAATAACAGATACAAGAGTTGAAGAGCATTGAAAGAAAGAAAGAACAAGTGGGATTTAGTTATTTGAAGATTATTATTGTTATTAACATTAATTGGGAGAGAATTAAGAGAAGTCGGGGCCATTAATTAAAGAGCCGCTCTCCCAGTGTGGGGCGCTTTTGCTTGGGTATAACAAGCAGGCCAGAGTCAGAGGAGCTCAGCTTCTGTGCCAGGACACAGCAGCTCAGCAGGCTGGAGAGACAGGGGGTGATGTGATCATGTTTTATATATCTGGTAAGGATCCTAGCAGCAGTATTTTGAACCAGCTGCAGTCGGTTTATGGCACGTGATGGAAGAGCACCGTAGAGAGAGTTGCAGTAGTCGAGTCGAGAAGAGATTATTATGATGTATTGCAATCATTCTGAGCAGTGTTGTTTTGTGCATAAGTCTGTGTGCTTCTTTTCATATGTAATGCAGGCTGAAATGTGTTTCTGTTAGTAAGTGCCATCACCATCTAGTGCATAGCAGTGAATTGCAAACAGAAGGAAGTGTGATCCAGTCACTGGCTCTTCTATAAAGACACTTGGACTGATCCAGCCTGCATTATGTACATATATCTAAGACAGGCAACTAGAACTGAAGAGCAGCTCCTGAACTCAGGTGAAAACATAAAGAACACACTGCTCACTTCAAATGTACATTGAAATCTAATATGAATCTCTTTACAGTCAGCAACAGATTCTACATGCAAAGTACATTGATTAATATCTTTGAATCCTAATCCAAATGTGGAGAGTTCCTCAACATGGTCAGTGTTTAAATAGAAGGGATGCAAAGTACTGTTTGTTTAATGATCTTCACGTGCTTTCTGTCTTCTGAAGTGGATTCTGAAGTGGTCCTGACACAGTCCATGGTAGTGGAGAAGGATGCCCTGTCCAAATGATACTACAGAAGTAAGAGTCTGTCTCTCTGGAGCGGCTCCCGGTTTAGGTGAACTGCAGGGATTGTAGGCTGCAGGTCAATTGATTGAAGACATTGAGAAACACTTTAGTATTGCAACATATTCTACCAGGGAGTGTTTTCATAGTTCTGGACAGACTGGAGAAAACCCTTTGAAATGTGCCCCTTGGTGTCTTCATTAAGCCTGTAACAGCTATCCAAATCAAGTGACATTCTCAGAGGAACAGAAACCATTACAGTAAATGTGACACAAACGTGAATATAAAGTGAACTATTAAATCTAATAAACACATTTTCTGTTTTTCTTTGGAACAGCTTACAGTTGTATTTTATTTAATGCTGGTACATTAACATGTAGAAATGAATTGTATAAGTGTTTTAAATTGTATTTAATGGGGTGTGTGTATTTCATTTACAGATTATAGCATCTGTGCTCGTGGTAAGTGTGAGGCTGATATTTTAATAAAGAGGATATGGGTTTAGAATGCAGAGCTACAGTGGGGGTCTGTGCCACCCAGACCAAAAGCCTCAAATGTGTGCAACACAAGGAAGGAGTGTGTGTGCTGCAAGAGTGCTAGAATGTGACTGTGCACTACAATACAAAACACATGTACTGTGCGCTTCACAAGAAATGAATACATGTTAACAATGGGGCCTCCTGCAGCTGATGCTGACAATATGGAACGGGGTATTATTGTATAACAGTATGAATGAGCTGCTCTTAATAAGAAATGCAATCTTTATTTAATAAATACTCACACAGTGAGGTGTTCTGTATATTGTGGGAGAGGATATAAAGAAGGAGCACTGTCTTTGGATTTTGCCAATAATAGAAATGTACAAATAGAGATACACTCCTTTGAAATCTATAGCTCTCTAATACACTACTGAGGCCCCATTCTTGTATAAAGCAGCCACTGCAGTGACTTCAAATGGACTGAGCTCAATATATAACTTTTATCTTTGCCAGTAAGGTACAGATGCTACTATGGTAAGTAAATGGATTCTAGTTTATTTCTTTTTTATTAATGAGTCTTTTAGCAGTCGCTTTTCTCCAAAGTGACTTTGAGACTAGGGGGTGTGCTGTGCATCACCAACTGCTGCTGCAGAGTCACTTTCAATAGGAGCCCAGGTTTA
>NW_024474572.1:0-2000 GCF_017654505.1 Polyodon spathula
CGTTTTGACTTGCTCAGAGTCACACACAGTGAGGGAGTGGCTGAGCCGGGATGTGAACCTCCTGGTATCAAGCCCTTTCCTTTAACCACTGGGTCACTGTCCCTGAGTAGCTCAGGGGTTTGAGTTCTGGGCTACAGTGTGGAAGGCAGTGGGTTTAAGAAGCTCTGTGTTAAAAATAGACTCTTCCTAATTCCCTTTTCTTTTTTTGTGTAGCTCATCACTATCACTACTATTTCTACTACCGTCATGGGTACCACTGCCATCGCTGTGAGTATGCCTTATTATTACTGCACACATTGGCTGTGGGATATAGTAGAACAATCTGAAATAGAAAACCAAGTGTCATTCCATATCAGTTTAGAACATGTGCTTGAGCAGGTCCAATATGGATGGAGCTCCAAGAGAGACACAGAATTGTTGGAATAAGTTTTATAACAGATGCCGTCCATCATAATCCTTCAATTGGAAATGTCAAGATGAGTTTATGATTCATCTTTCAGCTGCATTGTCTCAAACTATTGATTGATTTGAGTTCATTCGTAACTTATTGGAAAGGGAAAGTCTAACCTGTCTCCTGCAATCCAGAAATGTTACTTCAACTCATTACATGTGTGTGATCTTATACCAGAGTAACCAACTCCACTCATAATCACAGTCAATCTGATGACTGGGGTTGTTGCTGTTGTATGGTGTGTGGACAGTAGGTCTCTGTGGGAGCTCATTATGTCAGGGTTGGTGTTGAGTTGAGAAGAAGGGTCCACTCACCTCAATCTCCTGTGAAACTTTTGTCATTTTAGTGAAACAAAATCTAAAAGCAGGGGCCAAACAGAGGAGCTTTGATCTAGGATTGCTCTGAATAAAACCTCAGAAACATGTTTGAACTAGTATAGAGGGTTTGCGTGTCTTTTATTGATAGGATTGTATTGCGAGGTTGTGGCGGCTCCACAGTCTAGCAGTTGATTCCATACCCTTTGGGATTGTGAAATTGCATGCATGAATTACACAAAGCTTTTCTCAAATTGCTCATTCAAATGAGTGCAATACATAGAGTGTGGAGGATGCTATCTACACATGGGAGGGAGTTCAACTCTGCAGCTCAGTGTGACACTGATTGTCTATATTATTAGACAATGCTGACCATTACCACCCCACAATCTCATTCCCTAGCTGTGCAATGCTCTGTAGTGAATGGATCACAACAATAGCTTGTCTGCCCAGGTTGCTGATCATGTCTTCAATTGGTTTCAGACTGGCGTACCTACCGCTGCAG
Organism: Polyodon spathula; assembly: GCF_017654505.1. Classification (NCBI taxonomy): domain Eukaryota; kingdom Metazoa; phylum Chordata; class Actinopteri; order Acipenseriformes; family Polyodontidae; genus Polyodon; species Polyodon spathula. Next base: position 1,271 of record NW_024474572.1, read on the forward strand.
GTGATGCCAGCACTACTGAGAAGCAGCAGCGCCCAGGGATCACAGTGCTGGAGTTTACCTGACAGCAGACCTGCAAGCAAAGCTTAAACACACCAGCAACCTGCTTTTGTAGCATCGCTGCACCCTTTCTGTTCTGGTCCCTCTCCCCACACTCAGCTACAGCACCTGTACTGATTTCTATCAGAACATTCACAGTTTGTTTCAAACAGCTGCTCCCTGTTGTGCATTTGGTCAATCTCTTCAAGTATATATAATAGAGACAACATTATTTTTCTATTGGCTGATACCCTACCTCTTATGAAGCAGGTCTTTACATTGTATGGAAAGTTGTCCTTGTTTAACATGTAGTCTCAGATTCTAAGTGAGATCACATGCTCTCACATGTTTGAATAGAAACACAGCTGCACATGGGAACATATAGAAACCGTTCCTCAGAGAGCGTGCTTGATTGATCTGCCCCAGCTCATAATCACTCCACCCAGTCAGGTTTGACCAGTACACTCCTTTCCTCTCCCAGTTCCACCCTGTGATGTCACAAGTGTCCAGTGACAGGCCTTGTTCACAGACTGACAAAAACATTGTGTTTATATAGAGATTTTCTTCATCTTTCAATTATGTTAAAATCTCTTTATTTGCATTCATGACAACAAATGCTCAAACTGCTGACCAATATAAACAAAAACAACAACACTGTCTGCTGTTACATGAAACTGGGAAGAAGCCTCTCTCT
>NW_024474573.1:0-1000 GCF_017654505.1 Polyodon spathula
TTCTGCAAAGCTTTTTCAGCAATAAAGCTATTAGCATCAATGTCTAGTTTTGAGACTGGTTTGTTTCACATGACGGGTGTGTTTTTCATACTGCCACCACTGAAATCACTCACAAAGCCTCTTTATTGACAGCAAAGGACTCTTAACAGTGCAAGGGAGAATTCATATATTTCCTCTTTCTTCTGCATTGCATATTTAGTAAAGGAGAAAGTTTCTGATTGTTTTTATAATCTCATGGGTTTAGCAGTTCAGAAGCAGGGTGCACTTTCCAGGGTAATTGTTACTTGCATATTGTGGGTAAACCAAGAGGCATTAGAGATGCTGGAGGCGTTATGGCAAATCCTGCTTTTACTTTATTGTGTGCTCCCTCAATTAAACTGGCTATTAAACCTGGACCATCTCTCGTCTTTCACTTCTACTAATGAATTACTCGCCAACTCTGGGGAAACACAAATGTGTGTATTATATTATCATGATGTTGTAGAATTGACCTTGCGCTAAAGACTCCCTGTGCTGTCTGTATTAACTTGTATTATAACAAGGTCAAGCTTATAAATTAATATCAGAGGGCATTTGGACAGTTTTTAAATACTCACACTTCTGAATATAAGAAAGTTTACAAACAAGAGGAGGCCATTCAGCCCATCTTGCTCGTTTGGTTGTTAGTAGCTTACTGATCCCAAAATCTCATCAAGCAGCTTCTTGAAGGATCCAAGGTGGGAACAGAACTGTCCAAAGAAAACCCCAAACACGCACAGCATTCACTATGCTAGAACGCTTAGCAACACTGAACTGGAGGACAGCACAGTAGGTTCATTTCTGGATGAAATTCAGCCTTACTGGAAATTGGTCAGTGTGTTTGGCATTGTGGATCAAGCAACAGCTATGGCAAAGTATCCATTCAAAAGCATTGAACTGGCAGTAAATGAGAACTGCATTGTTATGTATGAAGGCAAGTGTTCCCCTGGCAGAAATTCACTTGATATATTTATTTATTTTG
>NW_024474574.1:0-3000 GCF_017654505.1 Polyodon spathula
AATAGAAGGTAAAACCTCAGGTTCACTCAGATTTGAACTCAGCTCACTAGATTCAGAGTGTTAACCAGTACGCCATGGAACCGAAGGTGAAGGGTCTATCACTCCCCCTACTCCAAGGTATCAATGTCCCTACTGACGACTCTTCGAGCGCCAGCCTTAACCACGTCTCATTGCACACAACCGGCAACATTGCAACATCTCGTACCGATAAACATCACATGTTGGAAGTTTGTCAGAATCTCAGAGCTGTAAAATGTCATTCCTTATTAATTCTGTATTGATGTACAAACACGTGATGGGTGCAGGTTTGTTGTGAAAAGCAGAGCACTGTTGGTGTTTCGTTATGTCTGTGTTTTAATTTGGAAGCCTCGTGTTTGTGCTTGTGCTGTGTCTGTGTAAATGTGTGTGCATACGAATGAACTGGAAACAATGACATGTTTTCTTGTTTGAAATGAGCTCGCCAAAAAGAGGCAGCTTTATTTTCCAGCATGCTGCATTTACGAGTGTACTTATTTCCAAACATTTCTATGTTGTGTATAACTATTCAACACTAGCTGATGTGCTCCTTGCTTTGTTTAACAAAAGCGCTATTTCATAAACCCATGATTAGTACTCACTTATTACTTACTTATTACTGTGTTATTACATTATAAGAAGGAGGGCTGTTCTGGCTTTCTCGTTTGGCCAGTGTAAATATTTTCAGTCTGTGTTGTGTGTCAGGTAGGATTGTGTCTGATGGTTTGATTTACTTTGTTTAAAATGAAGTCGAAGACAAAAGGAGTTTCATGTTAAGTTGAGTATCTGTTTCTCTCCCTCACTGCCAGGGGTGGAATCGAGGGGAAATGAATCCCAAGTGGGGAGATATTAGAGTCAGTGTTTCCCAGCATGCATCACTGTGAGCAGCTCCTTCCTCCAGACACAGACCACACTGTAGTGTTTAGATGACTGGGTGTGAGGAGCCTTGTGTTAACAATGGGAGAACTGGGCTGACTGGGGAGGTAACTGTTGCCTATTTCAATTGTCTTATTACTGTACTGTTATTACATTATGGACAGCAGTGTTGCTCTGGCTCCCTCTTGTGGTCAGTGTGAATGATGGCAGTGTGTGCAGCTTGGCAGGGCACTGATGCCTGTTTCCAGGCTATACAAACACAGAGAGGGATTCAATCAAACACTAAGTTCACAGTTTAATAGAAGAGTGGATTAGATATATTATTTGTATATGTGTTCTAAGCGCTGCACTTCTGTTTCAATAAGTGTCACAGACAGTTCTAGGAGATCTGAGCTGTGAACACAGGTGGGACTTGATAGGGTTGGGTGACTCACAGTACAGTTAGATTATCCTTCCTGTAATTTGATGTTTAGCCTCTCAGTACTTTCCTGATTTCTAGGGGGGGGGGGCATTAGAAATCTCTCTGTTCACAATGAACTGGCCCATAAGTGTTGAGACATGTGTGCCAGGGAGCTGCTGCACACATGAGGAATGAAGGAGACCAGGTGGGTAACAAGGATGACACAGGAGGCAAGACAATGAAGAATAAACTGCCTTCAATAATGCTGATGTGCTCCTTAATAATAACAAGAATTCACTTAGAAATATACAAATTCCTCATTTAAAAAATGTGTATTAAATTGAGATAACTTTATCTTTATTATTAGAAGTTATAACCTGAGTTAGATAAAGAAGACTCACACACTCAATCTATCATCTATTTGAGGTGCAGACATGTTAATATATACAATTGAATTGAAAGAATGGTTGCACAATGAGAAGTACTTTCCTTTCATTTTATTTCAAGCAAGATAAAAAGTCAGTTCTGTCAGTCCAGTGTGTTTGAAGTGTGTGTTTCCCAGCGGTTGAGGCAGGCAGGCAGGCAGGTGAGAGGCAGAGAGGGAGGCACAGAGACACAGGCACTCAGGATTTATTCACACACACACACTCACGTGACGCTACCAGCTATGGGAACTCATGGAGGACATACGGCCCAGTGTACAAAAAGCAAAGCAAAACATCCAGAAACTACAAATAAAAGTTCCAGTGAAGGCGGCGTGCGCTACTCCTCTAAACGGAGGCCCCGCTCACACAAGTCCTGTGGCTTTGCACAGTCAAAAATATAAAGGCAGACTCCACACAGACACAAACAGCCTGATTTTAAAAGAGGCAAAATAATAACTAGCTCATGCAGTGATTTCCAAAAGCTGATGTGGGTCACTGAGTTTATGGCTTTCAATGGGTTTCTATTAAACGAGTCGTGTAAACACTTAGTGAACCTTCAACACATCTAAATAAAGAGATTTGGAAACATTGATATTACTTTGAATTTAATTATTATTTTGCCCTTTTGTATATCATGCTGAAAGTGTATATAATACACATCTCTGTAATATTGTGCTTCAGGCTTTACTGTTCTTCTTGATTAAAATGTTGTCTAGTGGATCATAAATAAATAGAAATAAACCTCAATATACATTTTTTTTTATTCTTTCATGTATTGAATCATTTATTAAAAAGTTCAGATCCCCACACATCACAAACAACCAGCATGTTCCAGCCACATGACCATCATCAGCGTTTGATCAAACAAAGCAACAAAACAGCTTCAATAAAGGATCAGTCTAACAATTCATTATTCTATTAATCAACTCAATACAACTTTTGTTACAGCATTTTTCTCATTTCCATTCATCATTTCACAGAACACACTTGCACTGAATCTATAGACTGATTGTCAATCTCATTGAAACAATAACTCAGAACCATTTAATTATCATCTTATAATAAAACTATACCAGTAATATCTACAACAACACTGCCATCAATACTGTATTAAACAAAGCATGAATCACCTTTCATTGGTTATCAAGAACTCATTGGAAATGCATCACTATTAGTTACATAGATTAGAAATAACTGAACAAAACATCACATTAATGAGAAAACAACCTAATTATAAAGTAGGCCAAATTCTAAATGATAAAGATCTACCAAATCCAGTTCCTC
>NW_024474575.1:0-11644 GCF_017654505.1 Polyodon spathula
GCTCATCCCAATTGGTGACAGTGTATTCAGGGGGTGTGTCCAACAGTGACTCCCATTGAAGTCATTGTGTATGCAGGTCTGCACCTCTACGATTCAGAATCACTTTTTCAATGCCAATCCATCTGAAAGCAGGTACGTTATGGATTCTCTCATGAAATGTTTTGCTACAGGTGAAGTTTCATCTTTTTGTCTCATTGCACTCTTGTGCTCACTTAGATGAATTTTGAATTGTCAAAGTTTTCCCCACATACCTCCTTTCCCACAGGGGCATAACAACAAGTAAAGCACATTAGTACTGGAGCATGTAATACGAGATTGAATGTGGAAACGTTTAACTGTAGTGGGATGAGAGCACAATCAGATCTAGACAAATTCTCTGCAGTATTTATTTATTAATTTCCTTTAAGGAAAATAGAGTGTGTGATTTTCTTTGTTTCCACTATATATTTTAGTTTTAGTGCCTTTATCTTTTTCCTTACTGCAGAGTAATCAGTAATTCTATTTTCATTTTCATTTGAAACTAAATTAGTAAATATAAATCCAATGCCAGCCCTTCAGCCTCTGCAATGTATTAGAATACATGAATAATCAAGATATTTACCAGATTCATCTTGTCTTTTCTTTGGAGCCCTTGTTATTGAGCTCAGTGTGTTTGTGTGCAGTTGAGCTCCTCCACAGGCCGTTCCCATTTCATTGCCTTCACCCTCAGCACCTGCAGTAGGTCCCAGCTGCAGCAGTGCAGTCGCTGTGCAGTCCAGCTGAGGGAGGTTTTTGTACGGGTGTGTAGCACTGTGTGAACACACCACCACTGTGGTAACTCTGACAGTAGTAATCTCCTGCATCTTCAGCCTGGACTCCACTGATGGTCAGAGTGAAGTCAGTCCCAGATCCGCTGCCACTGAAACGAGTTGGGATCCCAGACTGAAGGGTACTTGCCAAATAGATCAGGCGTTTGGGAGCTTCTCCAGGTTTCTGTTGGTACCAGGCTAGACAGTTGGTTTATTGCTGCAGTGTACACTGCGCTGCTGACTTTACAGCTCAGAACGACTGTGTCTCCTGGGAGAACAGATTTCACTGCTGGAGTCTGAGTCACAGTATACTGTCCACTGGATTCTGAAAATAATAAATAATAAAATAGAAGATGACAGTAAATGATTGAAATAAATGAAACAGATTACATTTCAAGACTTTTTCATTTGATTTCATTCACTTTGCCTGTTTTACTTTTAATACTTATATAATAACAATTGTCCCACAAAAAGATATTTCTAAAACATGTTTTTCTAAATGATTCTTACCCTGAGTGCAGATGACAAGTGCCCAGATGAAGATGCTGATAAAAGTCATTGTTGTTGTGGATTCTGTTGCCATGAAGGGCAGCTCTCAATCATGAAGTGTTAAACTCACAGGGCTATAAACACTCCCAGAGCACTGAAGCATGTGCTGCCAATGCAAAGTGTCTTTTCTATGCAAATTGTCTCTCTGTCTGTGATAAGTGTGGTGGTCTATTGTAATTTACCTAGGAGTTATATAGGTTTTTCATCCCATTGGAATACATGGGACGTCTCAATTAAATCCAATCATTAATCAGTGAGACAGTTCTTATCCATTTTACAAATAATAGTTTTTCAAAAGATCCGGACTAACTTTTCAGAATTAATAGGTGTCATATACTCAAATAAATTCAAAACTTCGTATTTGTTTCAACTCTTATGATCTCATTCTTTGTTTTCCTCCGAGCCCCTCCTTTATCTGAAAAGTTAAGTGAATCAATGTTCCCAGGATCTTGGTGTATAATATAATATAAAAACACTACTGTTATATGTGCATGCAAAACACTATTTTTATATGTTATATATGAGAGATGTTCTTAATATGTGACATCATCTTCTAATTGATTATATTTTATTAAATTAAAGGTATGTGTTTCTTTCAACCTCATGTTGCTTCATCATTTTATTAATGAGTCAGTTTTAATTCCATATACCAATGTCTAACAGAGTATTTGATAAAAGATTATTTAAGTCAATTAGTTTCACTAAGTTTAAGTGGTAATAGTTTTCATTAGAATTATTTATCCCTTAAAAATTGTACTAACCAGTCTCTGACCTGTACCTGACTTTTGAATTTGCTATTCTAAGCAGTTTTCCACAGTTTCTTGCTTTTTCCAAAGCCAGAGTCTGTGCAAACACTTTTTTGACCTATAAATGTCTGTTAAGCCATAATTTTTGCATATTATTTCTAGATATATTCTTATCTGTGCTATACCACTAACTCCATAAACCTTAAATTTCTAAATCTGTAAGACTTGCAGCTTTGCTGAAGTGGAACCTGTGGGTAACATGGATTGAGAATTGATTAGCAGTTTGCTACGCATGTGTACTGGCAGAGCTATACTGGTGTTCTTTTCTTAAAGGAGACTAATATTGCAGATAGCAGACTGGTTCAATTTGCATGTACTGCTAACAATTGATAGTGACATTGCATCTACAAGCTTCTTGCCCAACATTGACTGCAAGCTAACGAGATAACAATGCTGTGGACTACAATTAGCACAGGCTCTAAAGACTTCAGAGAGATCGAAAGAGATAATGCCACTGGCATCAAAGGGGGTCGCAAGAAGATAACAAAAGGCAGATTTATGGACCTTTTGTCTCCAGGAGTGTGAAGAATGCACGGAGCTCAGAGGTTGTCACACTAGACATACACAGACACACACACACACACACACCACCACACACACACACACACACACACACCAACACACACCACACACACACACACACACACACACACACACACAATAAATTAAAGTACCTTTGCTATTGGTTAAGTGTCAGAGAAAGAGGAGGTGGACCATCTATACAGAAGGGTATTTAATGTCATGCAAACATTATAATGTTGAGTATTCTGTTTGTCCTGTACCTGGGACCAGGCTCCCTGCATATTTCAATAAACCTAACAACTGATTGAAGAAACGGACTCTGTACATTTTCTTGAATCTACTTACTCACCATCTATTTTTTTTTTTTTTAAGTTACTTCCAATAACGCTCGTGGACTGACGCTGACAAAGGACGATGTTTTTTTTTTTTCCAAATACTGGGGGGTTGATACTTGACTACGGAGAAACCTTTTTGCCATGCAGAGGACCAGGAAAAAGCAGGCAGAAGGAGACTGTTTCTACTTTCAGCTCAGACGGTGTGGAGAATCTTTGAATCAGGACTTCAGATCGAACATATAACCACGTACATTGGTGAGTAGTTACTGGTTTTTTGTTTTATATGCAGTTTTTAGAATGTAGTGAGAATCAAGGGTAAAGTATGAAAGAGGACTTTTGACTACTTGATAATTCATGTACATTGAGGACACAATTAGTTAAGACTGCTTAATTAAAAGTGTATTGACTATTAGGACTTTATGTATGAAAGAGGACCTCTGGAATCCTAAAAAAAGTCATGAGTAAATCGTGTAGTGTTATGACGTGCCAGTAGAGATTATTGGACTAGTTACACAGACTTGTATTGCTCAACAGGTACGGGCATACTCGGATTTATGTTTTATGTTTGTTTTTGAGAAGATTTGTTACACTTGTTTTGTCTTTGTTTGTACTGTTTGGTTTATATGTCACGATAAGGGGGCAATAGGATAAGCCTCTTATTTAACTGTCCACATAAGGTGGTACAAATAAGTTCCAGTTTCGACTTGTTATGTTTTCACATTTAATCCCTACAAGTATTTGGTTTATTGTAAAATACGACAGTAATTCGATCGGAATTGACGGATCATTGGTAACAACAATTTTAAACTAAAAAGTTTTGTGTTAGTGTTAAACACAGTTGACAGTCTGTTCAACTCCAAATATGTTCAAAAATAATTGTGACGGTCATCGAATGGATGACTGGAGAATCTGGAGTATAGACTATGTTTTAAAACATGGCAAGGAGGGACCCTATACAAAAGACAGTAATGAACCAGTCAATACTATAGGGCAGGAATGTGTGTCTCGGAATGGAAAAGAAAAGCGTAAGAAAGTGAAACAGGCTAATTGCATAAGAGCAATGAGGCAAACTATTGAAGAATTGAAAACAAGATATGATGTTACAAGGGAAAATTGTAAGAAATGATCTGTTGAAAATGAAGGTTTGCATGAGGAAATTAAGCGATTAGAATCAGTTACAAGTGCTTCCATGGTTGAAAGGCAATTGGCTGCCACACAACAATTAGAGATGTGTAAGGAAAACGCAACCCAAAAACAACAATTGATAGATTGTCAGAGAAAGACAAGTAATTTGGAATCAAGTTTGAAAAATGCACAGATTGCATATAAAGAATTATGGAATGTGTCTGGAGAAAACAAAGACAGACATATTGTACAAAAGTTGAGGGAGGTACGTAAAAAAGCATGTGAACAACGACAGAATAATAAGGTTTTGCAGCGCAGAATTGCAGCATTGGGATTGGTTGATAATGAGCAAGAAACAGATGGTGAGGATAGCGATGGTCCTGTGGACTGGGATCCTAGACAGGAGAGTGAATAGGATGAAGAGGTGGAGGACTTAGATGAGTTAGAGGACTTTGCTCTAGCACCTGAGGAGGTTCAGAAACAAAAGGAAGGCACTAGAGGGGACTATATGTCCAGTATTGCAGAAAATGTTAAATCAAGGAGGCGCAATACTGAAAGAACAGAACCGAAAGGGAGAGTAAATTTTGCAGGCAAGTATGTCAAAACAGCTCCTGTAATGACTCGTAGGATACGCACAACTGGTACTTTAGACCAGCAAACTGGAATAACTACATATGTTTATGCTGATGAACAGGTCAATAGGGATTTGACATTGTCAGAATTGGATTTGATGAAAGAACAGTTGCCCAAATGGGATGGTAATACAGATCCTACACCTTTGTGTGAAAAGCTGCGTGGTATACAATGTACATTTAATCTCACTGACAGGGATTGTTGCAGAATCCTGATTTCAGTATTACCAGTTGAAATGATTGCACCAACTGAATTTACACCACCGGGGGCTAACCCACAATATCCAGGTCATGATGAGAGAGTTAGATTAATGTGTGTGGCTGCTAATTATCGACATGCACCAGATCTCAGTAAGGTTCTTGACACTGTTCCCAAAAAGGGACAACATCCTACTGACTTCATTCGAAGTTTTGTGCAGACGTATAATACCCAGAGAGAGAGAGCTGCAGCAAGAGTTGCGATTACAGATGATAACGTCACGTTTTGGCAGTTGGTAATCAACAAATATAAAGACTTAGTCTCTCCTACATGCAAGCATCTATTGATACAGTACAGCAGGGCACTGTCAGTAGACCCTGTTCCGCAAGGTACAGGGCAAGACATACATGATTGTTTAAGAGACTGGAATGAGTCTGAAACAGATAAAGCACCAATAGAGAAAAAGAAAATTGCTATGATTGTTGCCAACGAGGGTGGTGTTAATTCAGAATGTTTTAATTGTGGTAAGCAGGGCCATGTGTCAAAGGAATGTAAAATGTGTGCAAACTGCAAATGCGCTGGACATACAATTAATCAATGCTGGGCTAGAGGGGGAGGTGCTGAGGGGCAGGGTCCACAACAAAAGCAGAGGGCTGTAAATAGCTCGAGATTACCTACTGCACCTACACTCTTTTATGAGGAACTGAGACAATTGTTACAGAACTTCTCAAATCAGATAGGAAACAATGGCCAACATAACCCTTCCCACATCCCACAGGAACCCCCACCTTCATCTGCCCTATGAAGGGGTCAGGCCTCTATTGCAGCAGTGAGTGATATTACTGCTGACAAGGAGGGCCGCCCATGTGTGAAAGTTTTGGCTGGAGGCTGTCAAGACACATTTCTGATAGACACAGGGGCTGCTTGCTCTCTCACTTACCATACAGACCTACCACCCAGTGGGAAGTCTATTCAGCTTGTAGGAGTAGGAGGAGGTGTAACCAAAGCCAGAATATCCACTCCAATTACATTGCAATTGGGTACTATTAAATTTGATTTACCATTATGTATGGTCAGTACACATGAAGTTTGTATTTTGGGTGCTGACGGGATTGCCCGTGCTTGATTGATTATTGATCTTTCTATTCGTTTGATTTGGCAAGGGGCAAGAGATCCCCAGGGCATCAAGATGCCAATCATGATTTCAGATAGGCATTCAGTGTTTACTGTGAAGGGTACAGAAGATTATGTTGTTGTGAAGTTACTACATACTAGTGACAGCCGGCTGGCTGAGATTCTGTTGCATCACATTAAAGTGTGGGCACAGCACAAGCATGATTGTGGTAATGTTAAAGGTATGGTAGTAGTTGTGAATAGCATTGATCCTCCTCCACAGAAACAATATCCCTATCCAAAGGAAGCAGAAGCTGCAGTTAGTCAGACAATTGACTCATTGTTAAGACAGAAAGTAATACGTGAGTGTGTCTCTACTGTAAACTCACCTGTATGGCCTGTAAAGAAACCAGATGGTTCATGGCGTCTAACTATTGATTACAGGCAGCTTAACAAAAACACCCCCAGTGCTACAGCATTGGTATGCACCACACCAGACATGATGTCACAATTGAAAGGAACAGCAACAGTGTACTCTATACTGGATGTCTCTAATGGATTTTGGGGAATTAGAGTACACCCAGATAGTCAGTACAAGTTTGCTTTTACCTTTAATGACAGGCAATTTACTTGGGCTGTGTTACCGCAAGGGTATAATAATAGTCCTACGCTGTTTCGTCAATGCATGGCTAACATTTTGCAAAGTTGTTCTCAAACAGATAACATCATCCAGTATGTGGATGACATACTTCTACAAACGGATACCAGGGAGGAGCATTACGGGCTCCTTGATGAGGTTCTCACTTTGTTGGAGGAGGCCGGCATGAAGCTGAACCCGAAAAAGGCAGCATTAATGAAATCATCTGTTTGTTTCTTAGGAGTACAGGTGGAAGCTGGAGGACGTATACCTGACCCAGAAAAGATTAAGTTGATTCAAAATCTGCCCCGCCCACACACAGTTACAGCCTTACGATCACTTTTAGGTATAATAGGCTTCTGTAGGGACTTTATAGAGGGTTAAAGTGAGAAAGCTGCACCTCTATATGAACATCTAAAGGGAAACCCAGGTAAGGAAGACACACTTACCTGGAACAGTGCATCACAGAATGCTTTCATGAAACTCAAGACGTCACTAACACAGGCACCAGCTCTGCGTAGTCCAGACACCACACTTCCGTTCATCATTGAGGCAGCCGCATCAGACACTAGTTTGTCAGCAGTACTCATGCAGGAAGTGCATGGTAAGTGTATACCTGTGGGGTACTTCTCACGTATGCTTACACCGGTAGAAAGATCGTATGATCAATGTACAAAACAAATTTTGGCAGTACATTGGATTGTGATGCACACTGAATACATTTGTCAGTTTGGGAAAATAATAGTACATACACCACACACCCCAGTCGCTCTGCTCATTAGAGGGCAGGTGAAGGGAGTGTAAGCCCAACGATGGGGCAGATGGGTTACTGAACTTGCATCTAAAAACATCACAGTTAAAGGCTGGTCCTTTTGCACAGCTGTGATAACATGCTCTCTGCATCCTACACACTTGCTAACATGCTCACCTATGAAGGGGAGGCTCATGAATGTACGACACGACAGTTGGAGGCAAAGGCTGGTCCTTTTGCGACAGTCCCTGTACAAAGAAGTGACTCTGCTGACTCTCTGTCTGTATATGTCGATGGCTCTCGCTTTTACGACAATGGCCTGTATCACACAGGTGCAGCATGTTGGGCTCCAGCTATTGGAAAGGAGGTACTGATAAAGTGTAAACCCACAGACTCTGCACAAAAAGCAGAAGTGATAGCTGTACTAGCAGCACTAAGGGAGTTCACAGGAAGGCTTACTATCTATTCAGATAGCGGATTTGTTTGCAATTCCCTTACAGAGTACTTGCCGGTGTGGCAGAAACAGGGTTTTTTGTACAGCCGACGGTAAACCACTAACACATTACGCACAGCTCTTGCAGATCTGGGATCTGGCCTATGAGTGTACACCAGGCACACTAGCCATCTGTAAAGTCAAATCACATCAACCAGAAGGCAGAACGGTACAGGGAGATGCAAATAATACTGTAGACATGCTAGCCAAGAAGGCAGCCATTGATGGGATCCCATGGGATTCCTCAACTGATGCCGGTGTGTCTGTATCACCTGTCACCACGGCCACACCTACCATGTTAGATTTGAAAAAGGCACAGGCACTGTAAAGTCGATTCTAAACTGGTTGAGGTCATGGACGCCATTACCGCACAGCAGACACTTCCGCAGCCTTACCATAAATACAAGGACACATTGTTGGTATTCGAAGGAACATTGTATCATACCACACCCCAGCTTGCCTGGGTGACACCTCATTGTTTACGCAAGGATCTAGTCATCTACATGCATCAAGTGAGTGGTCATGCAGCATCACAAAAAGTGTTAGACCTCTTACAGGGATGCTACTGGTGGCCAGACATGAAAGCAGATATAGATCATCACCTTGCGCTGTGCTTAATATGCGCACAAATGAATCCAGCTCCCGCACGAAGCAAGGTCCCAAAGGGTACCTTACATTAGAATGATGGGCCCTGGGAATCTATTCAAATTGATCACACAGGACCATTACCTACAGCCAAAGGAGGATATATATATATATCCTAGTGGTAGTTGACATGTTTACACGCTGGGTGGAGGCATTTCCTGCACGTCGATGCGATGCTCTTACGACAGCCAGGATTCTATGGGAACAGGTATTCACTAGATGGGGCTCCCCTAAGAGACTGGAAAGTGATCATGGAACCACATTTACCTCCGATGTAATGGCCTGCCTACGTAAAATGTTAGATATAGAACAACACTTCCACATTCCTTACCACCAGGAGGCTAGTGGCATGGTTGTACACATGAATCGCACATTGAAAGATGGTCTCAACAAGGCTGTATTAAAAGCAACTACTGATCTAGGGAGATCTACACCTGACTGGGTTGCAGCTTTGCCCAGAGTGCTAATGGTATTTAGAGCAACTTCAGTGCGAACAACAGGATATACCCCATCTGAGCTAATGACAGGAAGGACAATGCAGGTGGCACACCCCACAGGGATCCCAATCCCTATTACGAGCAAGGTTACTAATGACCAATTCCTTCAACAGGTACAATTAGCTCTCCAAAACAAACCTCTGGATGCTGCTAACCGGATGGGGGCAGCACTTCAATACACAGTTCAGTCCTCTCAACCCCCATATAGGATCTCCTTTCAAATTGGAGACCAGGTCATGCTAAAAAACTTTTTAAAAGGCAGGGCATGGGAGGCTAATTGGGAAGGTCCATATCAGGTTATAGATAAGTTGGGTGAAACCAACCTGAAATTGGCAATACAGAAACGTGGCAGACCAATACAATATTTTTGGTTCCACGGTGACCAGTGTAAGCCATATCAGAAAAAAGATCATTGAGCCTACACAAACTGCACAAACTGCACTGCAAGGATATACACTAAACCTGGTCTTCTGTGTCCCAACAGGTGAATTATGAAATACCAACTAAAAATCTTGATTGGCATATTCACTCTGCTCACTGAAGCACGATGGGACACACCAACAACATTGGTGACAGAGACACAGCGTATAAAGAAAGGACAGTATGTGCAGTTACAATTTCAAGATAGACTGGGGCTCCAGGCATGGAAAAAGGATGGTAAAATGTTTGGTCTTGACAAAGTATGGAAAATATCTGGTAATCATCAAGTGCCAGAGCCCAGATATGTCCAAAAAGGAGGGGACATAATACTACAATGTCCAGGGGACAGATTTGGAGATATTTCGTTATGCCAGTATAATAATGAGAAATGGACATTTACAAAGGTCACGACAAACCCAGAGAAATGCACCTACGCTATTACGAGCTATGATGATTCAAAGGGAGGAGTCTGGGAGTTTAAAGTTATCTTTGTAGAAGGTGATGCACCATGTGATAGGGTTTGCAGATATAAAGTAAAAACCTGGTCTGATAATGATGCCCAAAGGTTTCTGTGGTCTAAGACCCACGAGGGACGGTATGAATCTATTATATGTGAACCTCACAAGAATGGGAAAACCCAGATAGTTGGGAAGATGGACAATTAATGGCTGGACACCCAAAAAGGTATTTAAAAAAAATCAGACATACGGGATGTTGACACAATATATCAGTATCAATATCTAAATCAAATTAGTAATATTTCAGTTCAGAGTCATAACTGTTCATACAAATCACTCAAAACCCCCTACCTCGGGAAGGTATCATTCTCGGACCAGAACGAAAAACTCTTTTGGATAATGTGAATATAGTATTATCATATGTGATGTATAATTTCACGAATCTAACTGTTTTGTTTGAACAGCATTGCAAGCAACATACCAATATCCAGATTTGGCTTCAAAGGGAAATAGGTAGTATAATAAAAGATTACAAAGAGCGAATAGCTGAATGAATGTATGAAGGTAATGAGAAACGTAGGAAGATGGGGCTTTTTGATGAAATAGCAGGCTAGTTTGGTGCAGGAAATTCCATTGCAAACAGCTAGGATATTTATACGAACTAATGGAGGTAACAGAGGGAGCCTTGCGCAATTTGAACAAAGCGATAGATTGTAGAATATTTGCAGGTGACCTTTTAAAAACAATGAAGGAAGAAATAATGGACATTAGGCTAGGTGTTGTACCTAGACATGCACAGGAGGAAACTCAAGTTGAGGTTGGCAATGTTCCATCCTTCAGACACCTCCTGTGAGCTAGTTTAGTGTGGCCAAAGGAGAATGGCAAGAACCACCTGGTCATGTAGGGTTCTATCTCTCAATACCATACATGGATTTTAATAACCAGGATAAAGACAGTTTGAAGATTAGACCAATAGGAGTACTACACAATGAGACAGTGATAGTTTTGGAAAAGGCTACATTGAAAGATCAACGAGGGATCTGGAGTGGTGTGGTGCATAAAGCATGCTGATATGAAACAAATAGTCATGTAGTTTGCCAATGTCCTGCAATCACCGGAATCAATAGAAATATAAACACTGAATCAGAGGTACATCCACTAGAGGGGTGGAAAAAAACAGTGCAGGTTGGGAAATATCAATGGTGTGTGTTGAGTAACCATACCGATTTTAAGTATTGAGATTTAATTTGTCAGGCTTCTCCAGTATTTTGTTTTACTCCAACACATGCAGTTCAGTAACTACTGGATATATATATATATATATATATATTATATAATAATATAGTAAATATATATCTTAATATCTAGCGCTTAACCTGAAGCCGAGTAGGTCCAAATTACAGACTTGGTGGGATGACACATCTCTAGATTCATTCGTATTTGTTCTCAATGCAGAAGTGGTGAAAAATAGCACAACAAAGAGCGGAAGAGAAGCTGCTCAACGCTAATGTCAAAGTTGATTTGGCACAATCAAAGGCCACTGTATTGAAACAATATGGATGGTTATGGCAGGCCTTAGGGAACACTTTTTTGGATTATATTGTTTTAATAATACTGTTATTAGTAATGGTATTGATCCTGTGGAATAGCATTCAGTGTTTCTGGTGGAAAAAA
>NW_024474576.1:0-1166 GCF_017654505.1 Polyodon spathula
CGTCTCGTGAACCTGTCATATCCACAACTTACCTGTTTTTCAATTTCTACACCAAACAAAGCCTGTCTACCTGCCAGTAATAACCCTCTTTACTTCACAGTCTGTTTCTGCATGGGGGTGTGGTGGTGTGTCATCTGGTAGTTATGTCTCAAATTCCACCCTTTCTTTTTTAAATGAATATCATCGTGTTGTTTTTTCAATGGAATACAGTAAGAAGAGGAGGTTGGGTTATTATGGAGACATTATGAAGACCCTGGGAGTGGAGGTCAGGGCTTTTTTGAAGAAGGCACACAACAACAGATCCAGATTCAGTTCATAGCAAAAATAAATACCTGCACCTCAGGTGAAGAAAACTTCTGAATTGAATGAATTCCATTGGTGGAGAATTACTTGACTACCTGACCCTGACCCTGACACTAACACTACTGCCAGAACCCTGACCCTGACACTCACCCTAGCACTACTGCAAAGAGCCGTGACTCTTATCCTACACTGCTGTGCACAGTCCTAACCCTGACCCTAACGCATAGGGCCCTGACCCTAACCCTGACCCTGAACCTACAGTGCAGAGCCCTAACCCTGACCCTACTGTGCACAGCCCTAACCCTGACCCTGACCCTAACACTACTATGCAGAGCCCTAACCCTGACTCTTACCCTAACACTACTATGCAGAGCCCTAACCCTGACTCTACTGTGCACAGCCCTAACCCTGACCCTGACCCTGACCCTGACCCTAACACTACTATGCAGAGCCCTAACCCTGACCCTATTGTGCACAGCCCTAACCCTGACCCTGACCCTAACACTACTATGCAGAGCCCTAACCCTGACTCTGACCCTGACCCTACTCTGCACAGCCCTAACCCTTACACTACTGTGCACAGCCCTTACCCTGACCCTACTGCTCACATCCCTGACCTTGACACTAACCCGAACCCTGTGGTCATTTTAGGGACTGATATCAATATCAATCTAACAGATAAAGGGTGAAACTCCTTATGTCTTGTTTGTTGTCCTTCCATTTTAAAAGTAGTCATTTAATTTGTTTTTCACACCAATAACATTGAATTACCTCTGTCAATAGGCCATTGTCATACTGTATAATCTATAAATCATATGTGTGTCACAGCTGGGATATCAATCAGTCTATGTAGCAGTTTTCAA
>NW_024474577.1:0-10160 GCF_017654505.1 Polyodon spathula
ATCTTGTAAGCAATGTTCTTAAATACGTCATCAGAATGATAATTCCAAGTCAGAAATCAGATGGGTCCTTCTTTTAAACCTTCAGTTTCTGTCGTGGTTTTATCTTTGTTTTTGTGTGTTTGACTTCTTGTGATCCAGCGTCTCAGACTAAACTGATATACTGCAATACTCCTTTGGGCTAACCCTTTCTACACAATAGACTTTCCAGGGCAGCACCAGATAAATACATTGCAAAATGATTACTCTGCAGCCGCACAGCTAGAATGATGCACTGTAATTACAGTTCGGCGCAGCCCTAGAGGCCCTGTTTTGTCATTGTCTCCATTCTTGTGTAAATAGGAATGACTGTTTTCCACAGGCCTCGTTACACTGCAGCCCTGTCCAGCTTGTTTATAGATCTCTGCTCAAGACATACAGTAAGCAAGGGCCGTGTCCATGTTACTGATCACGTATGCAGGTGGGCACAGTGAGAGCTGTACTGTAAAGCACTTTCCTAGTGAGGAATGCACAGCAACACACACTTGATGTGTTTGATAGTGCCTAATGTGCCTAATGTGTTTGAGAGTTTGTTTCTAATGTATTGTATAATATATTATTGAAGTACTAAAGTGAAAAAGAGTCCTAACAGGGCTTCAGTTCCACAGGCTGAATCTCACAGAAAGGTAAGTTCCTCTGGAGAGGCTCCCACTGTACAGGCTTTTCAATACAATACTGTGTCTTTTTGTTAATTTTGACAAAGATGAATCATGCAAACATTACAGTTAAAAAACACATATTGAAACAAACTTGACAAATATTGAAGTAGTGAGCATTGAATAACAGCAGAATCTTACAAAAAAAACAGAAAACACGAACTGTTTAATTCAAAGAGCATTGGTAGTTTGTCTTTAGAACAAAAAAACAACTGTATATGCCAAGACGTGTTCTAATGTTGAAAAACTGGAAATCTGAACTGCGATGAAAAGGCGCTCCGAGGTGTGCTGTGAAAAAGCAAACAGTAAAACAATTGCTTAAAGAAAATGGACAAACCAGAACGAGATGAAATACCTGCAAAGATACACAAGGAATAGTTGAATCAAGCATGAGAAACAGTGCATACTAAGCCACCTGGAACACATTGTGAAAGTACTAACACATGCAATGCGAAGCTGAAGGATTCCAGCTGTAAGGTCGTCGGTGACACTGACCTTCTCCATGGCTGTTGCTAAGGAAGCCAGTCTGAAAAGTGGGGTAGAAACCATCTTCAATCAGGCTTATAGGAAAACAGTGATCAAGTGGGATTAAGTGATTATGGTTTGATTTGAAAGGATGGCGATGCTGGTTGCAGCTCTGCATACAGTGAATCATTAAGTGCTGTTTCCATATCAATATCTATCGAAAGATGTAGATGCGTGACTCCAGACCTTGCTGAAAAAGAGAATAGCATACAAATTATTAAAACCTAAACTTTTACTATAAAGTTGCCGTTTGATCAGTAATTTAAATCATGTTTTCCTCGCCTGCTCATGTGCAGCTCATCCGTGTTTAGAAGAATACCCCATTTCAGAAATGCAGCCCTGTCACAAGCATGGCTGGTGGATAACGCCACAGACCTGGAAGATACAGACACTCAGCACGGCGGTATGAAATGTGCTGCTTGTGCTTTTATTCAATAAAAAGGTTGAAGACAAAAACACTTTGTAAAATAAAATGGCACAGTAGCCAAAACAGACAGACAAAACAAAACAGACGAAACGACAGACCCTAACAAACAGGACGAACACTAAACAAACAAGCGTCATGCTGATCTATTTCAGCATGTATAGCAATTGTAATTATTATTATTATTTTAAAGCTTACTCCCGACTTTCTCTCCTGTTCTCTCACACTGAACACCCAACCCCAACTGAGTGAATCTTGCAACTATTTATACAGCTGTGCTGGGATTCAATTACTAAGGAATCATTCGCTTGAACTCACTTGTGCAATCCCCTTGCTCACACACTATTACCTTTTTCTGCGCGTGAAGTGATTGTGCAATCCCTGTGCCTAAATACAATTATATATTTTACATCACCTGTGTTAGACAACCCATACTCTGTCCACCACTACAATAATACATATAACAGACAACATTAACACGCCACATACAACATATAACACAAACTGCACACAGGGGAGGAGCACCCAGGCACAAACCCACAGTTAGTGAGGAAAAACATCCAGCTGACCCACAGTGAAGGTCATTCCACACCTATTAAACACTTGTGCATATTGTTTGTCAGATCCCATTACAAATCTATGAATTGTGCGCCATGCTATTTTAATCAGTGGAAGGCTTCAGTGTAATATAAGAACTAGCTGAAAGGAACGCTTAGATGTAAAAGTTCACAGCCTTCATGGTATGAAACAAAGGTTTGCAGAAGGATTTATTGCATTGCATGGGGATTCCTCCTAGTCCAGATGCAGGAATCTGAGCCATACTGCTTGAGCAGTGAACAGCCAGGGCAGTGTTATCTTGATCAGCAGATACAATGGGATCTGCTCCCCATAAAGCTCCTCTGCTTGTCTCTGCTAAGAACCACTTTACTGACAGGTTTGTACCTTTTGCTTTCTGGCTTCTGATAAAAATCATCGAACTCTGAGTAATAAAATAGCTGCAATAAAAGAGAGAAGATGCTGTGGCCAGGACCGGGCAGACCCCAGACTCTGCCTTCAATGCTGCTTCTCTGTTTCTCCTCAGAAGTCCGCTATGAATTTTAGGTTCCCACATGACATGCATGAAGGTGCATCCTGGCTGGGCTGCACACAGATACACTGGTGCCGTGTGAACCAAATAAACCAGGGAAGAAACCTGCAGTGTGTTCAACAGCGCAAAGAAATCGTTGAAGAATCACAAATGTTCTGTGTGTTCAAGGATCTGCTTCACCTTCCTGTTATTTGTCTATAATTCAGTGTTCCTCCATTTGAAGACGGCACAGGAGTAGCAAACTCCACCAAAGCAACTGTTCATTTTTTACATAGCGATGAACCTCAAAATGTATTTTTATGTTTTTAGAAAGATGATTTGAAGTGAAAAAACAAACAAACTGATGCCTCTCGTCATAATAAATTTGAGGTTAAACAGGTCTCCAATTACAGCAACCTTGTCTTGATTTTTCTTGAAGGCAAATATCTTTCTAAGGAATTTTCCTTTTCTTTCTCCAGATAAGAGCAAGGAAATCCAAAGATTCTTTATTTGACAGGAAGCAGGTGCAGATTCCTTATCATTGTGGATTGTAATAAAACTGGAGCCCTGATACTTTCCATTTCATTGCGGCTGAAGCACTTTAACCCCTTAAGAACCAGAGCTTTATTTAGTCTGACGTTACACATACAGTATGAACAGAGAATATCTCATGAATAACATACAGTATGAACAGGGATTATCTCATGAATAACATATAGTATGAACAGGGATTATCTCATGAATAACATACAGTATGAACAGGGATTATCTCATGAATAACATACAGTATGAACAGGGATTATCTCATGAATAACACATACAGTATGAACAGGGATTATCTCATGAATAACACATACAGTATGAACAGGGATTATCTCATGAATAACATACAGTATGAACAGGGATTATCTCATGAATAACACATACAGTATGAACAGAGAATATCTCATGAATAACATACAGTATGAACAGGGATTATCTCATGAATAACATACAGTATGAACAGGGATTATCTCATGAATAACATACAGTATGAACAGGGATTATCTCATGTATAACACATACAGTATGAACAGGTATTATTTTATGAATAACATACAGTATGAACAGGTATTATCTCATGTATAACATACAGTATGAACAGGGATTATCTCATGAATAACACATACAGTATGAACAGGGATTATCTCATGAATAACATACAGTATGAACAGGGATTATCTCATTTATTGGCACAATTTAGTTGCAGCTAGTTACAGGTACATTTTTGTTCTGATAAATTCTTTGCTTGTTTAATACTGTTCAAATATTTTTTTGTCCCGTTCAGAAAATGTACCTTTGCCTTTGCATTTAGGTACTGCCAGGGTAGTCAAATATCTGCTGTAAGAATGAACGGTATTCTCTTCATTCAGATGCCTCAGCAAATCAATAGGTTTGTAAATCCTTGTCTGGTACTGTATTCACTTTACTTCAATACTTTTCTCTCAGCTCTGCAATGGGAGCACAGTACAGAACAAATACTCTGCAGTGCTCTTCAAGTGGAGAATGTCTTTAGAACACTGATGTTAAGAATCACTATTATGTTCTTTTGTCCTCGTGCAGAAGGAAATTGTTCCACGACTGTGTTGAAGGACATGGACATCAGTGCTCTAGCAGCAATGCAAAGCTTCTTAAAGAGACCCAGTTGAGTTAACACTGATCACACAGAGACCCAAAGACCCAGCGCTCTCTGCACTGTGTCTGCCTCCTCTCCTGCCTGTGTTAACATTGATCACACAGAGACCCAGGGACCCAGCGCTCTCTGTACTGTGCTGCTGCACTGTGTCTGCCTCCTCTCCTGCCTGTGTTAACATTGATCACACAGAGACCCAGGGACCCAGCGCTCTCTGCACTGTGCTGCTGCACTGTGTCTGCCTCCTCTCCTGCCTGTGTTAACATTGATCACACAGAGACCCAGGGACCCAGCGCTCTCTGCACTGTGCTGCTGCACTGTGTCTGCCTCCTCTCCTGCCCGTGTTAACACTGATCAATGAAATGCATTGCATGGTCTTGGTCATCGTCCCTCACTACTTGTCATAGAGCACTGGCTATGCTGTGTTTGAAGAGAGTTTATTTTATATTCTTGTCATTGGTTTTTTTTGAGAGGGCTGTCTAAAAACTGTAGAATCTGATGACAGATTACAGAGTATAGATTATAGATTACAGATTACAGTGTGTTTTCATTGTTGACCCCTCTTCAGTTATCATGTAAACCTGCACTGTTTTTTGTTTTTTTTTGATGATGGCTCAAGTCTGTAGCCTTGTTTAGAACTTGATGTTCTATTAGTTTTAAAGTGAACGATATTGCAATCCAAATAGTCCACAGGCTTTGATCATTTTAATTTAGAGTGTCTTTCTATTCACTGAAATCCAGGACTACTTGTGAAAGGTCAAGTCCCTGGATTAAGGTGTCTCTATATTAGTTCTGGAAAAGCTCCTTCATAGAAGTGAAGTTACAACAGGTTCTGCAAACAAACGAAGACTCGCTCTCCTTGAAAACCGTTTGAAGAGTTTGCTTTCACAAATCACCCGCTGTAGTTATGGAAATGTTATTTTAATTCACTCCCGCGCATTGGCCCCTTGAGTTGCAGAGCCCTGGTTGAGAGGTCAGTAAACACAGCTGGGATATCCTCCCCGGTCCTGACAGCAAGGCCACTTCCATCAGCTCAGCGCCGGGTGAACAGAAAGGTTTTCAGAAGGAATTTCTTCAATCATCATTGGAAAGATCTATCACATTCATAGACAATTTTTAATGAATCATTCCTTTGAATGGGGCCTTAGCAGAGGACGATTGCCATAAAATAGCTGAAATACACAAGGAGGTGATAACTGTCAGTACATACCCCAGCCAATGTCAACCATTCAGAATTCAGCATGGCTGTTAATCAGTGGACCCTCATTGAGGGGAAGCTGAGCTCTGCAGACAGTTTGTCCAGCACCTCTGCACTTGACAGCAGGGAGAGTGACTGACAGCTGCTCCTGTGAATGGAACCCGATGTCTTTACACTGTGGAACTGAGAGTGTCACTCCAGAATGTGCATTGGATCATCTTCAGAATGGCTCAGTAAAGCCCCTGTGCTGTTTCTAAGGGCTATTGGGGTATACTATAGATTCCACCACTTCAGAGAGAGAGAGAGAAAGGAAACCATATCTCTACACAATATCACAAAGTTAGAGAGCGAGAGAGAAAAACATATATTGGATGTTTTTCTGTCTATCATTTATTCTTTGTACCTGTTTGATACAGACAGGGGCTCGCTGGAACGATGGAGCTGTGGTCACGTTGCATGCAAAGATATTTTTATTCTGTGACAGGACAAAGCAGCTGAAAAAGTGGGTGAGCAATTTATTCTTGTCTTCCTGTTACTGATTGATGGCTTTGCTGACAGATCAGGCAAACAAACGTAGAGATAGAAAATGACATGAGCCGAGGAGATGGGTTTTACATTTTTAAAAGTGTGCTTTCACAAACTTTACCAGGGAAGGTTACAGTATACTTAACGTTGAACAGCAAGTCCCAGGTAATATTACTTGTAAAATAGACCATGCACTATAAAATGAAAAAGCTTCAAAACTTGGTCTGTGGTTCTTTCTTAATTCAGCAGCTCCACTGGAATGTATATGATTTTGCAGCCCTTTTTTTTAAACCATGAATCTCCATATAGGCTTTGGTACATATGTTGCTAATAGTTGCAGGAAACATTTTCTGATACATTTTGAAAAACTCATTTTAAAACAATCTCCATACATACAATCCTGTTTGACAATGAGATTGTGTGAATAACCTGTCTGTGCAGAGTTTTGTAACATTGTCACAGTGTACTGTACGTGTGCTAAACCTTCTGCCACATATTCTAAAGTCAGTAAACACTGTGCTTTATTCAAGTCTGCTCATGCTGTGCTCTGTTCATCTCTACAGTGGGGTATTTAACTACTGCCATGGTTAAAAAAAATAAACTGAAGAGACATCAAAGATGTTGACTTTCATAACCTTCAGATAAACACTAAGCCAAGGCAACCCTGTGTTTGAAGTATTCCTTATTTATCCATATCCATATTGACAGACAGTTAGGAATAAATAAGCAAACAAAACAAAGCACTGTTGTCTTGAGTGACAGTAATGGCTGGGTGATTGAAAGTGTATAATCCCGTAAGTCACAAGGCTGTTGGAGAGTCTGAACAGGGTCCAGTTAATTAGCAAGGTGAATTAGAGACACACAAACGATGAAGGATCTTAAACCTGGGAGGACAATACAGGTTTGAGAAGCTGTTTAAACCCGATTCATGCTTTTGTAAAGAATAGCCAAAATAGTAAAACAAAAACAAAGCATAAAACATGAAGGAGGGCAATATGTACAGCTATGGCCACACATTTTGCATCACCCTGTAGAATGAATTAATGCTGCTTCATAAAGTCGAATGAAACCTGCTCAATAGTGTTACCCTAACATATTGAATGATGTACCACTTTGTAGTTTTCCACACTGTATATACAAAAATTGAAAAATGTGACACCCCATCCGACATGAAATACTGTACTACTATTACGGCTTCTGGTAGACTTCTGCAATATCATCTTATAGTTTTTTTGATTATAAAAGATCTACATTATGTTCATCTATATGTATATTGCAGATGATGGTAAACTTTTGCCTCAATGCTGTATGAAACAGCCTGCAGTTAAGAAGGGCATCCTGGAGACGCACAGGAAGATATATGCAGTGTTGGAGAGTGCATATCATTGAATTTCTGGCTCCATTCCTGCTTTGGCTTGCACACGTGCTCCAGGAAGGCCTCTCTAGGTTACAAGATTAATTGCCAATGTCTTGAACTGGCTCTAGCGTTTCTAAAATATGACTGTGTTTCGAAAAAATAATTCAAAAGTTAATTTGTCATGAAATACAATCACTAGAAATGACACACCGGGCCTATGGACCCATTCTCAAAGGAGTGTGTATTGAAATGAACCAGGATACACAGACCCTTTAGCACTGACAGTGCATTGTATTCATACAAGTGATATAAACACTTTACTACCAGCGGAACGTAACAATAAACCACTCGTTGCTCTCAAGTGCACTACTCTAACCCTCATAGGGTGATAAATATGTCCATTATTCCAAACTTTGCTACAATTACATTTCTAAAAAGGTGGCCAAAGAAGTACAATGAAATATTGTCATAGTCGACTTTCTTTGCATTACTTATAAGGATAATAATGTAACTGTTACAAAAAAAAAATCTTAACCGCCCTTTGTAGACAATTTTATTACAGTTTTTTTGTCCTGCTGGACATTTGTGAAGTGGAAGTTTTCAGCGAATTTGTTTCTCTGGGTTCCCTGTTTACAGTGAATGTGTTTCTCTGGTTTCCTGCAGTTATTATGCATTCTCCCATATGAAGAGGCACAGTGATCTCTCTCCCCTGCAGTTATCATACATTCTCCCATATGAAGAGGCACAGTGATCTCTCTCCCCTGCAGTTATCATACATTCTCCCATATGAAGAGGCACAGTGATCTCTCTCTCCTGCAGTTATTATACATTCTCCCATATGAAGAGGCACAGTGATCTCTCTCTCCTGTAGTTATTATACATTCTCCCGTATGAAGAGGCACAGTGATCTCTCTCTCCTGTAGTTATTATGCATTCTCCCGTATGAAGAGGCACAGTGATCTCTCTCTCCTGTAGTTATTATGCATTCTCCCGTATGAAGAGGCACAGTGATCTCTCTCTCCTGCAGTTATTATACATTCTCCCGTATGAAGAGGCACAGTGATCTCTCTCTCCTGCAGTTATTATGCATTCTCCCGTATGAAGAGGCACAGTGATCTCTCTCTCCTGCAGTTATTATACATTCTCCCATATGAAGAGGCACAGTGATCTCTCTCTCCTGTAGTTATTATGCATTCTCCCATATGAAGAGGCACAGTGATCTCTCTCTCCTGCAGTTATTATGCATTCTCCCGTATGAAGAGGCACAGTGATCTCTCTCTCCTGCAGTTATTATACATTCTCCCGTATGAAGAGGCACAGTGATCTCTCTCTCCTGTAGTTATTATGCATTCTCCCATATGAAGAGGCACAGTGATCTCTCTCTCCTGCAGTTATTATACATTCTCCCGTATGAAGAGGCACAGTGATCTCTCTCTCCTGATCTCTCTCCCCTAGTTATTATACATTCTCCCGTATGAAGAGGCACAGTGATCTCTCTCTCCTGCAGTTATTATGCATTCTCCCGTATGAAGAGGCACAGTGATCTCTCTCTCCTGCAGTTATTATACATTCTCCCGTATGAAGAGGCACAGTGATCTCTCTCTCCTGTAGTTATTATACATTCTCCCGTATGAAGAGGCACAGTGATCTCTCTCTCCTGCAGTTATTATACATTCTCCCGTATGAAGAGGCACAGTGATCTCTCTCTCCTGTAGTTATTATACATTCTCCCGTATGAAGAGGCACAGTGATCTCTCTCTCCTGCAGTTATTATACATGTTCACATGTGAAGAGGCACAGTGATCTCTCTCTCCTGTAGTTATTATACATTCTCCCGTATGAAGAGGCACAGTGATCTCTCTCTCCTGCAGTTATTATACATGTTCACATGTGAAGAGGCACAGTGATCTCTCTCTCCTGCAGTTATTATACATGTTCACATGTGAAGAGGCACAGTGATCTCTCTCTCCTGCAGTTATTATGCATTCTCACATATGAAGAGGCACAGTGATCTCTCTCTCCTGTAGTTATTATGCATTCTACCATATGGAGCACGGATGTTCCATTTCCCACTAAGCACATTCCATTCTGTGTGGATTGGAGCATATGATTCTATTGCATCCGGCCCACACAAACCTCCACTGCCTTACTGTAACGATACAACATGTGAGTTTTCAGTACTTGACAGGATTACACAGCAGCTCCGTTTCATAAAGAGAAGTGTAATCCTCCCCTCTTTCTCTTGCTTTGATTTCCTGTGACTGACAGCATCAATCTGTTTGACAGAGCTGCTCTCTTACCAGCCTGATGGGTGATGCATCTCAATGCATTAACAATCTCAAGGTGTGGAGTCTTACAGTGCAACTGATGGCTTATTAGAAGCAGGTAAATGGAAAGCGAGGGCGTGGGAGAGAGCAGGAGAGAAGCTCTGTTTGTTGAGGGAGACCTGGATGTGAAGAGAAAGCAGGGAGTGGCTCACTGCACCCGTTTCTCTGGAGTGTTTTCAAAGGAACGTGGCCTCTCAACAGTGAGCTGAGCAGACGAGATACACCCTGCTTCAGCTCCAGCCTCCTCCTTGGGCTTTGTGCTCGCTGGGTTGTGTGTTCATTAGGCTCTAGGCACTTGTATTAACAGGTATGTGATGAAGTGCATTGTGCAAAGAACTACCCGCTGACTGTAGTGGGCACTGTTTATTTTTTAT